>NW_026991822.1:0-160134 GCF_029215605.1 Mirounga angustirostris
GGGCCGAGATCTCACGAGATTTGTATGAGATCTCACCAGATTTTCCCCAAGATCATCTGATGTCTCGCTGAAGGAGAGGTATCGTTTCTTTTTCTTTTTCTGGGTGGTTTCGCCCTGAACAGAATCAGCCTTCATGTTTTGGGTGCGTGCTCACTTTTGGTGCTTAGGATGGCAAATCGCTTCCTCCTTCTCCTCCTGCTTTCCTCATTCCGTCCCTCGAGTTTCGTGTGCAGAGGTATTCACCAGGCCCGTTCATTCCGAATGCAGTCCTCCCTTATTCCCCAGTCCTCCCGCAGGACGTTGCGATACCAGGGATTTAGGTGGGAGACAGCTTCTTTCTTCCCTCACGTGGCGCCTGGGAGCAATTCTCAAAGCGCAGGTATTAGCAGTTCGGCCCACATCTGGCCTAGGCCTTCCCTAACTGCCTAAGGGGTGCAAAGCCGGCTCTGCTGGCGAGTTCTAGTTCTCCACCCTCCCCCATCTTGTGACTGGGGGATTGGTGACAGACGCATCTGCGGTTGGCCTTAGATATCAGTGGCAGGGCCACAGATCCCACGAGGTCTGGCTGGCAATCCCAGGACGTTTGGCGGCAAAGCAAACGAGGTCTGGCTGGAAATCTCACGAGGTGGGGTTGGAAATCTCACGACGTTCGGCTGGAAATCCCAGGAGGTCGGGCTAGAAAGCTCACGAGGGTGGCCGGGAAACGCGCGACGTATGGCAGGCAAACTCACGAGGTTTGGTGGGAAAACTCATGCGCTTGGGCGGGGAACCTCACGAGGTTTGGCCGGGAAACTCACGGGGTTTGGCCGGGAAACTCACGCGGGTCGGCGGCAATTCTCAAGAGGGTTGTCGGGGAACGTCACAAGGGTTTTCGGGACATCTCCCGCGGTTTGGAGGGACATCTCCCGCGGTTTGGAGGGATAGCACCCCAGGTTTCCTGGCGTATCGGACGAGGCCCAGCGGGATACCTCACGATGTTTGGCGAGATCTCTCCCCAGGTTTGGGGGCTGTCTCGCCAGGGTTGGTGGGAGGCCTTCCCCGGTTTGGCCCGAAATCTCACCAGGTTGGCGGGATATCTCGCCATGTTTGCCTGGAAATCTCACCAGGTTTGGCGGGAAACCTCACCGGGTTGGGCGGGAAATCTCACGGGTTGGGCGGGAGATCTCACCTGATTTGGACCGAGTCTGGTGAGATTTCCATAAGATCTGGCGAGATTTCCCTGAGATCTCGCAAGAGCCGGGCTGTCACCTCAGCAGATTGATCCCCAAATCACCTGAGGTCCGGGGAAGGCAAGAGGTATAGATTCTTTCAACATTTCCGCGGTGTTGTGTGGCTAGTGCACCGAGCTTTAAGGTGTGGAGAGCCAGGGAAAGCCCCCACGGGCCTGCCTCCGTTCTCACCGTCCTGCAGTGGGCCCTTTGGCTTCTGGTTTCCCCTCCTGCTCTCCTGTGCCGGTCACCTCGCCGTGAGTGTGAAGGAGCTTTGCCCTGGCCCATTCATCCCGCATCCAAGCTCCTTTCTTACCTGCTTTAGAGCCAGGATGCTGAAACAACAGGGATTGAGGGAGACACCCTGTGTGTCTTCTTGAAGGGCATGCCTGGGACCAGTGAGGAAAGTTGACTGCTGCCCAACCCCTCCGTGTGGGTTCCCTACGGACACTGGGAGCACAGCAATCCCTGCTACGTACGGGTTACGAGATCCGCCCAGGGGCCAGCAAGTTTGCCCCACGGGCGAACGGTTTTTGGCCCTGGATCTCCCTAAATGCGCCGTGATCTCCACAGATTTCAATGAGACGTCCCAAGATTTTCCCCAGGATCAGGTGATCTCTGGCTAAAGAAGAGGTGTCTCTTCTTTGTCTTTTTCTGGCTGGTTGTGCGCTCAAGAGAGTCATCCTGAACGTTATCAATGGGTGCCACCTTCTCGTGCCTGGGGTGGCGCATTGCTTTTCCCTCCTGTTCCTGCCTTCCTCACTCCGTCCTTCGGGTTGAGTGTGAAAAACCCTTCAGCAGGCCTGCTCCTTCTGTTTTCAGGGCTCCCTTATTACCCCCACGTCAAAGATGTTGCGATTCCAGGGATTGACGTGGGAGACAAATTGTTGATTCCCTCCTGGTGTGCCTGGGAGTATTTCGACCACTGGAGCTATTGGACGTTGTGCACACTTCTGGAATGTGCCATCCCTAAGCACCGAAGTGGCTCAAAGCAGTCTGGGCTGGGGAGGGCCATTTCCCCACACCACCGCCCCCAGAGCCTGGGTGATTGGTCACAGATGCATCAAGTTTTGGCCACAGAAGACAAGAGCTGAGCCTGACATATCAGAAGATTTGGGTGAGATCTCGCGAGGCCGGGCTCGCTATCTCCGAGGTGTGGATGAGTTCTTCCCGGGTCTGGAGAGAAACCTCATGAGCTGAGGATGACATATCGGGATGTATGGCTAGAGGTCTCCGGACGTGTGGGTGAGATCTCACGTGATTTGGACGGATCTGGTGAAATTTCCGTGAGAACTGGCTCGATATGGGTGAGATCTAAAAGCTTGGCTTGGCGTCACATGAGATTTCCCTCCCAAATCACGGAGGTACGGTGAAGGAAAGAGGTCTATTTTCTTTCATGTCGAGGGCCTTCTGAGGCTACTGCAGAGAGCATTAAGGTATTGAGAGCTGGGAAGAGCCCCCACGGGGCCTGCCTCTATGCTCACCATCCTGCAATGGGGACCGTGGTTCCTTCTTTCCCCCTCCACTCTCCTGCTTCTCACACGTCTGGATGAGTGTGAGTCAGCATCCGCCTGGCCCCCGTACCGGCCCTTCTTAACTGCTTTAGAGCCAGGATGCTGAAACAACGGGGATTTCGGTGTGAGGCACTTGGTGTCTTTCCAAGGGCCATGTCTGTGACACATGAGGAAAGTGGAATTCTCGCCACCACTTCCATGCTGTGCCTTTCCGAAGGGCATTCCTGGGACGACGTAGGAAAACAGGAATCTGCCCGACACTTCCATCCGTATCAATCGCTTCCGTGAAGAAGCGTGCACCTGGCCCATCAGTGGTTCCGATGCCTTAGAGCCAGGATGCTGAAACACCAGGGATTGAGGGGTGAGAAACTTTGTGTCTCTCTCAAGGCATTCCTGGGCCCGATTAGGAAAGGACAATTCTGCCCAGCGCTTCCATGTGGACAAATCCCTTGGAGGAATAAGCATCCAGCTGGCCCACCGATGGTTTAGATGCCGAAGGGCCAGGATGCTGACCAACATGGTTTGAGGTGGGAGACACACTGTGCCTTTCTCAAGGGCTGCCTGTGAACCATTAGGAAAGGAGAATTCCGCCCAACCCTTCCATGTGTATTCACTGTTTCCATTAGGAACACCAGCCATCCCTGCTCCAGAGGGCCTAAACGATCCAGCCAAGGACCAGGGAGTTTGCCACAGGTGCGAAGGATTTTCGGGCCTACGTCTCCAGAAATGGGCCGAGATCTCACGAGATTTGTATGAGATCTCACCAGATTTTCCCCAAGATCATCTGATGTCTCGCTGAAGGAGAGGTATCGTTTCTTTTTCTTTTTCTGGGTGGTTTCGCCCTGAACAGAATCAGCCTTCATGTTTTGGGTGCGTGCTCACTTTTGGTGCTTAGGATGGCAAATCGCTTCCTCCTTCTCCTCCTGCTTTCCTCATTCCGTCCCTCGAGTTTCGTGTGCAGAGGTATTCACCAGGCCCGTTCATTCCGAATGCAGTCCTCCCTTATTCCCCAGTCCTCCCGCAGGACGTTGCGATACCAGGGATTTAGGTGGGAGACAGCTTCTTTCTTCCCTCACGTGGCGCCTGGGAGCAATTCTCAAAGCGCAGGTATTAGCAGTTCGGCCCACATCTGGCCTAGGCCTTCCCTAACTGCCTAAGGGGTGCAAAGCCGGCTCTGCTGGCGAGTTCTAGTTCTCCACCCTCCCCCATCTTGTGACTGGGGGATTGGTGACAGACGCATCTGCGGTTGGCCTTAGATATCAGTGGCAGGGCCACAGATCCCACGAGGTCTGGCTGGCAATCCCAGGACGTTTGGCGGCAAAGCAAACGAGGTCTGGCTGGAAATCTCACGAGGTGGGGTTGGAAATCTCACGACGTTCGGCTGGAAATCCCAGGAGGTCGGGCTAGAAAGCTCACGAGGGTGGCCGGGAAACGCGCGACGTATGGCAGGCAAACTCACGAGGTTTGGTGGGAAAACTCATGCGCTTGGGCGGGGAACCTCACGAGGTTTGGCCGGGAAACTCACGGGGTTTGGCCGGGAAACTCACGCGGGTCGGCGGCAATTCTCAAGAGGGTTGTCGGGGAACGTCACAAGGGTTTTCGGGACATCTCCCGCGGTTTGGAGGGACATCTCCCGCGGTTTGGAGGGATAGCACCCCAGGTTTCCTGGCGTATCGGACGAGGCCCAGCGGGATACCTCACGATGTTTGGCGAGATCTCTCCCCAGGTTTGGGGGCTGTCTCGCCAGGGTTGGTGGGAGGCCTTCCCCGGTTTGGCCCGAAATCTCACCAGGTTGGCGGGATATCTCGCCATGTTTGCCTGGAAATCTCACCAGGTTTGGCGGGAAACCTCACCGGGTTGGGCGGGAAATCTCACGGGTTGGGCGGGAGATCTCACCTGATTTGGACCGAGTCTGGTGAGATTTCCATAAGATCTGGCGAGATTTCCCTGAGATCTCGCAAGAGCCGGGCTGTCACCTCAGCAGATTGATCCCCAAATCACCTGAGGTCCGGGGAAGGCAAGAGGTATAGATTCTTTCAACATTTCCGCGGTGTTGTGTGGCTAGTGCACCGAGCTTTAAGGTGTGGAGAGCCAGGGAAAGCCCCCACGGGCCTGCCTCCGTTCTCACCGTCCTGCAGTGGGCCCTTTGGCTTCTGGTTTCCCCTCCTGCTCTCCTGTGCCGGTCACCTCGCCGTGAGTGTGAAGGAGCTTTGCCCTGGCCCATTCATCCCGCATCCAAGCTCCTTTCTTACCTGCTTTAGAGCCAGGATGCTGAAACAACAGGGATTGAGGGAGACACCCTGTGTGTCTTCTTGAAGGGCATGCCTGGGACCAGTGAGGAAAGTTGACTGCTGCCCAACCCCTCCGTGTGGGTTCCCTACGGACACTGGGAGCACAGCAATCCCTGCTACGTACGGGTTACGAGATCCGCCCAGGGGCCAGCAAGTTTGCCCCACGGGCGAACGGTTTTTGGCCCTGGATCTCCCTAAATGCGCCGTGATCTCCACAGATTTCAATGAGACGTCCCAAGATTTTCCCCAGGATCAGGTGATCTCTGGCTAAAGAAGAGGTGTCTCTTCTTTGTCTTTTTCTGGCTGGTTGTGCGCTCAAGAGAGTCATCCTGAACGTTATCAATGGGTGCCACCTTCTCGTGCCTGGGGTGGCGCATTGCTTTTCCCTCCTGTTCCTGCCTTCCTCACTCCGTCCTTCGGGTTGAGTGTGAAAAACGCTTCAGCAGGCCTGCTCCTTCTGTTTTCAGGGCTCCCTTATTACCCCCACGTCAAAGATGTTGCGATTCCAGGGATTGACGTGGGAGACAAATTGTTGATTCCCTCCTGGTGTGCCTGGGAGTATTTCGACCACTGGAGCTATTGGACGTTGTGCACACTTCTGGAATGTGCCATCCCTAAGCACCGAAGTGGCTCAAAGCAGTCTGGGCTGGGGAGGGCCATTTCCCCACACCACCGCCCCCAGAGCCTGGGTGATTGGTCACAGATGCATCAAGTTTTGGCCACAGAAGACAAGAGCTGAGCCTGACATATCAGAAGATTTGGGTGAGATCTCGCGAGGCCGGGCTCGCTATCTCCGAGGTGTGGATGAGTTCTTCCCGGGTCTGGAGAGAAACCTCATGAGCTGAGGATGACATATCGGGATGTATGGCTAGAGGTCTCCGGACGTGTGGGTGAGATCTCACGTGATTTGGACGGATCTGGTGAAATTTCCGTGAGAACTGGCTCGATATGGGTGAGATCTAAAAGCTTGGCTTGGCGTCACATGAGATTTCCCTCCCAAATCACGGAGGTACGGTGAAGGAAAGAGGTCTATTTTCTTTCATGTCGAGGGCCTTCTGAGGCTACTGCAGAGAGCATTAAGGTATTGAGAGCTGGGAAGAGCCCCCACGGGGCCTGCCTCTATGCTCACCATCCTGCAATGGGGACCGTGGTTCCTTCTTTCCCCCTCCACTCTCCTGCTTCTCACACGTCTGGATGAGTGTGAGTCAGCATCCGCCTGGCCCCCGTACCGGCCCTTCTTAACTGCTTTAGAGCCAGGATGCTGAAACAACGGGGATTTCGGTGTGAGGCACTTGGTGTCTTTCCAAGGGCCATGTCTGTGACACATGAGGAAAGTGGAATTCTCGCCACCACTTCCATGCTGTGCCTTTCCGAAGGGCATTCCTGGGACGACGTAGGAAAACAGGAATCTGCCCGACACTTCCATCCGTATCAATCGCTTCCGTGAAGAAGCGTGCACCTGGCCCATCAGTGGTTCCGATGCCTTAGAGCCAGGATGCTGAAACACCAGGGATTGAGGGGTGAGAAACTTTGTGTCTCTCTCAAGGCATTCCTGGGCCCGATTAGGAAAGGACAATTCTGCCCAGCGCTTCCATGTGGACAAATCCCTTGGAGGAATAAGCATCCAGCTGGCCCACCGATGGTTTAGATGCCGAAGGGCCAGGATGCTGACCAACATGGTTTGAGGTGGGAGACACACTGTGCCTTTCTCAAGGGCTGCCTGTGAACCATTAGGAAAGGAGAATTCCGCCCAACCCTTCCATGTGTATTCACTGTTTCCATTAGGAACACCAGCCATCCCTGCTCCAGAGGGCCTAAACGATCCAGCCAAGGACCAGGGAGTTTGCCACAGGTGCGAAGGATTTTCGGGCCTACGTCTCCAGAAATGGGCCGAGATCTCACGAGATTTGTATGAGATCTCACCAGATTTTCCCCAAGATCATCTGATGTCTCGCTGAAGGAGAGGTATCGTTTCTTTTTCTTTTTCTGGGTGGTTTCGCCCTGAACAGAATCAGCCTTCATGTTTTGGGTGCGTGCTCACTTTTGGTGCTTAGGATGGCAAATCGCTTCCTCCTTCTCCTCCTGCTTTCCTCATTCCGTCCCTCGAGTTTCGTGTGCAGAGGTATTCACCAGGCCCGTTCATTCCGAATGCAGTCCTCCCTTATTCCCCAGTCCTCCCGCAGGACGTTGCGATACCAGGGATTTAGGTGGGAGACAGCTTCTTTCTTCCCTCACGTGGCGCCTGGGAGCAATTCTCAAAGCGCAGGTATTAGCAGTTCGGCCCACATCTGGCCTAGGCCTTCCCTAACTGCCTAAGGGGTGCAAAGCCGGCTCTGCTGGCGAGTTCTAGTTCTCCACCCTCCCCCATCTTGTGACTGGGGGATTGGTGACAGACGCATCTGCGGTTGGCCTTAGATATCAGTGGCAGGGCCACAGATCCCACGAGGTCTGGCTGGCAATCCCAGGACGTTTGGCGGCAAAGCAAACGAGGTCTGGCTGGAAATCTCACGAGGTGGGGTTGGAAATCTCACGACGTTCGGCTGGAAATCCCAGGAGGTCGGGCTAGAAAGCTCACGAGGGTGGCCGGGAAACGCGCGACGTATGGCAGGCAAACTCACGAGGTTTGGTGGGAAAACTCATGCGCTTGGGCGGGGAACCTCACGAGGTTTGGCCGGGAAACTCACGGGGTTTGGCCGGGAAACTCACGCGGGTCGGCGGCAATTCTCAAGAGGGTTGTCGGGGAACGTCACAAGGGTTTTCGGGACATCTCCCGCGGTTTGGAGGGACATCTCCCGCGGTTTGGAGGGATAGCACCCCAGGTTTCCTGGCGTATCGGACGAGGCCCAGCGGGATACCTCACGATGTTTGGCGAGATCTCTCCCCAGGTTTGGGGGCTGTCTCGCCAGGGTTGGTGGGAGGCCTTCCCCGGTTTGGCCCGAAATCTCACCAGGTTGGCGGGATATCTCGCCATGTTTGCCTGGAAATCTCACCAGGTTTGGCGGGAAACCTCACCGGGTTGGGCGGGAAATCTCACGGGTTGGGCGGGAGATCTCACCTGATTTGGACCGAGTCTGGTGAGATTTCCATAAGATCTGGCGAGATTTCCCTGAGATCTCGCAAGAGCCGGGCTGTCACCTCAGCAGATTGATCCCCAAATCACCTGAGGTCCGGGGAAGGCAAGAGGTATAGATTCTTTCAACATTTCCGCGGTGTTGTGTGGCTAGTGCACCGAGCTTTAAGGTGTGGAGAGCCAGGGAAAGCCCCCACGGGCCTGCCTCCGTTCTCACCGTCCTGCAGTGGGCCCTTTGGCTTCTGGTTTCCCCTCCTGCTCTCCTGTGCCGGTCACCTCGCCGTGAGTGTGAAGGAGCTTTGCCCTGGCCCATTCATCCCGCATCCAAGCTCCTTTCTTACCTGCTTTAGAGCCAGGATGCTGAAACAACAGGGATTGAGGGAGACACCCTGTGTGTCTTCTTGAAGGGCATGCCTGGGACCAGTGAGGAAAGTTGACTGCTGCCCAACCCCTCCGTGTGGGTTCCCTACGGACACTGGGAGCACAGCAATCCCTGCTACGTACGGGTTACGAGATCCGCCCAGGGGCCAGCAAGTTTGCCCCACGGGCGAACGGTTTTTGGCCCTGGATCTCCCTAAATGCGCCGTGATCTCCACAGATTTCAATGAGACGTCCCAAGATTTTCCCCAGGATCAGGTGATCTCTGGCTAAAGAAGAGGTGTCTCTTCTTTGTCTTTTTCTGGCTGGTTGTGCGCTCAAGAGAGTCATCCTGAACGTTATCAATGGGTGCCACCTTCTCGTGCCTGGGGTGGCGCATTGCTTTTCCCTCCTGTTCCTGCCTTCCTCACTCCGTCCTTCGGGTTGAGTGTGAAAAACGCTTCAGCAGGCCTGCTCCTTCTGTTTTCAGGGCTCCCTTATTACCCCCACGTCAAAGATGTTGCGATTCCAGGGATTGACGTGGGAGACAAATTGTTGATTCCCTCCTGGTGTGCCTGGGAGTATTTCGACCACTGGAGCTATTGGACGTTGTGCACACTTCTGGAATGTGCCATCCCTAAGCACCGAAGTGGCTCAAAGCAGTCTGGGCTGGGGAGGGCCATTTCCCCACACCACCGCCCCCAGAGCCTGGGTGATTGGTCACAGATGCATCAAGTTTTGGCCACAGAAGACAAGAGCTGAGCCTGACATATCAGAAGATTTGGGTGAGATCTCGCGAGGCCGGGCTCGCTATCTCCGAGGTGTGGATGAGTTCTTCCCGGGTCTGGAGAGAAACCTCATGAGCTGAGGATGACATATCGGGATGTATGGCTAGAGGTCTCCGGACGTGTGGGTGAGATCTCACGTGATTTGGACGGATCTGGTGAAATTTCCGTGAGAACTGGCTCGATATGGGTGAGATCTAAAAGCTTGGCTTGGCGTCACATGAGATTTCCCTCCCAAATCACGGAGGTACGGTGAAGGAAAGAGGTCTATTTTCTTTCATGTCGAGGGCCTTCTGAGGCTACTGCAGAGAGCATTAAGGTATTGAGAGCTGGGAAGAGCCCCCACGGGGCCTGCCTCTATGCTCACCATCCTGCAATGGGGACCGTGGTTCCTTCTTTCCCCCTCCACTCTCCTGCTTCTCACACGTCTGGATGAGTGTGAGTCAGCATCCGCCTGGCCCCCGTACCGGCCCTTCTTAACTGCTTTAGAGCCAGGATGCTGAAACAACGGGGATTTCGGTGTGAGGCACTTGGTGTCTTTCCAAGGGCCATGTCTGTGACACATGAGGAAAGTGGAATTCTCGCCACCACTTCCATGCTGTGCCTTTCCGAAGGGCATTCCTGGGACGACGTAGGAAAACAGGAATCTGCCCGACACTTCCATCCGTATCAATCGCTTCCGTGAAGAAGCGTGCACCTGGCCCATCAGTGGTTCCGATGCCTTAGAGCCAGGATGCTGAAACACCAGGGATTGAGGGGTGAGAAACTTTGTGTCTCTCTCAAGGCATTCCTGGGCCCGATTAGGAAAGGACAATTCTGCCCAGCGCTTCCATGTGGACAAATCCCTTGGAGGAATAAGCATCCAGCTGGCCCACCGATGGTTTAGATGCCGAAGGGCCAGGATGCTGACCAACATGGTTTGAGGTGGGAGACACACTGTGCCTTTCTCAAGGGCTGCCTGTGAACCATTAGGAAAGGAGAATTCCGCCCAACCCTTCCATGTGTATTCACTGTTTCCATTAGGAACACCAGCCATCCCTGCTCCAGAGGGCCTAAACGATCCAGCCAAGGACCAGGGAGTTTGCCACAGGTGCGAAGGATTTTCGGGCCTACGTCTCCAGAAATGGGCCGAGATCTCACGAGATTTGTATGAGATCTCACCAGATTTTCCCCAAGATCATCTGATGTCTCGCTGAAGGAGAGGTATCGTTTCTTTTTCTTTTTCTGGGTGGTTTCGCCCTGAACAGAATCAGCCTTCATGTTTTGGGTGCGTGCTCACTTTTGGTGCTTAGGATGGCAAATCGCTTCCTCCTTCTCCTCCTGCTTTCCTCATTCCGTCCCTCGAGTTTCGTGTGCAGAGGTATTCACCAGGCCCGTTCATTCCGAATGCAGTCCTCCCTTATTCCCCAGTCCTCCCGCAGGACGTTGCGATACCAGGGATTTAGGTGGGAGACAGCTTCTTTCTTCCCTCACGTGGCGCCTGGGAGCAATTCTCAAAGCGCAGGTATTAGCAGTTCGGCCCACATCTGGCCTAGGCCTTCCCTAACTGCCTAAGGGGTGCAAAGCCGGCTCTGCTGGCGAGTTCTAGTTCTCCACCCTCCCCCATCTTGTGACTGGGGGATTGGTGACAGACGCATCTGCGGTTGGCCTTAGATATCAGTGGCAGGGCCACAGATCCCACGAGGTCTGGCTGGCAATCCCAGGACGTTTGGCGGCAAAGCAAACGAGGTCTGGCTGGAAATCTCACGAGGTGGGGTTGGAAATCTCACGACGTTCGGCTGGAAATCCCAGGAGGTCGGGCTAGAAAGCTCACGAGGGTGGCCGGGAAACGCGCGACGTATGGCAGGCAAACTCACGAGGTTTGGTGGGAAAACTCATGCGCTTGGGCGGGGAACCTCACGAGGTTTGGCCGGGAAACTCACGGGGTTTGGCCG
Source organism: Mirounga angustirostris (assembly GCF_029215605.1). Lineage (NCBI taxonomy): Eukaryota > Metazoa > Chordata > Mammalia > Carnivora > Phocidae > Mirounga > Mirounga angustirostris. The sequence goes on from NW_026991822.1 coordinate 11,160, forward strand.
GGAAACTCACGCGGGTCGGCGGCAATTCTCAAGAGGGTTGTCGGGGAACGTCACAAGGGTTTTCGGGACATCTCCCGCGGTTTGGAGGGACATCTCCCGCGGTTTGGAGGGATAGCACCCCAGGTTTCCTGGCGTATCGGACGAGGCCCAGCGGGATACCTCACGATGTTTGGCGAGATCTCTCCCCAGGTTTGGGGGCTGTCTCGCCAGGGTTGGTGGGAGGCCTTCCCCGGTTTGGCCCGAAATCTCACCAGGTTGGCGGGATATCTCGCCATGTTTGCCTGGAAATCTCACCAGGTTTGGCGGGAAACCTCACCGGGTTGGGCGGGAAATCTCACGGGTTGGGCGGGAGATCTCACCTGATTTGGACCGAGTCTGGTGAGATTTCCATAAGATCTGGCGAGATTTCCCTGAGATCTCGCAAGAGCCGGGCTGTCACCTCAGCAGATTGATCCCCAAATCACCTGAGGTCCGGGGAAGGCAAGAGGTATAGATTCTTTCAACATTTCCGCGGTGTTGTGTGGCTAGTGCACCGAGCTTTAAGGTGTGGAGAGCCAGGGAAAGCCCCCACGGGCCTGCCTCCGTTCTCACCGTCCTGCAGTGGGCCCTTTGGCTTCTGGTTTCCCCTCCTGCTCTCCTGTGCCGGTCACCTCGCCGTGAGTGTGAAGGAGCTTTGCCCTGGCCCATTCATCCCGCATCCAAGCTCCTTTCTTACCTGCTTTAGAGCCAGGATGCTGAAACAACAGGGATTGAGGGAGACACCCTGTGTGTCTTCTTGAAGGGCATGCCTGGGACCAGTGAGGAAAGTTGACTGCTGCCCAACCCCTCCGTGTGGGTTCCCTACGGACACTGGGAGCACAGCAATCCCTGCTACGTACGGGTTACGAGATCCGCCCAGGGGCCAGCAAGTTTGCCCCACGGGCGAACGGTTTTTGGCCCTGGATCTCCCTAAATGCGCCGTGATCTCCACAGATTTCAATGAGACGTCCCAAGATTTTCCCCAGGATCAGGTGATCTCTGGCTAAAGAAGAGGTGTCTCTTCTTTGTCTTTTTCTGGCTGGTTGTGCGCTCAAGAGAGTCATCCTGAACGTTATCAATGGGTGCCACCTTCTCGTGCCTGGGGTGGCGCATTGCTTTTCCCTCCTGTTCCTGCCTTCCTCACTCCGTCCTTCGGGTTGAGTGTGAAAAACGCTTCAGCAGGCCTGCTCCTTCTGTTTTCAGGGCTCCCTTATTACCCCCACGTCAAAGATGTTGCGATTCCAGGGATTGACGTGGGAGACAAATTGTTGATTCCCTCCTGGTGTGCCTGGGAGTATTTCGACCACTGGAGCTATTGGACGTTGTGCACACTTCTGGAATGTGCCATCCCTAAGCACCGAAGTGGCTCAAAGCAGTCTGGGCTGGGGAGGGCCATTTCCCCACACCACCGCCCCCAGAGCCTGGGTGATTGGTCACAGATGCATCAAGTTTTGGCCACAGAAGACAAGAGCTGAGCCTGACATATCAGAAGATTTGGGTGAGATCTCGCGAGGCCGGGCTCGCTATCTCCGAGGTGTGGATGAGTTCTTCCCGGGTCTGGAGAGAAACCTCATGAGCTGAGGATGACATATCGGGATGTATGGCTAGAGGTCTCCGGACGTGTGGGTGAGATCTCACGTGATTTGGACGGATCTGGTGAAATTTCCGTGAGAACTGGCTCGATATGGGTGAGATCTAAAAGCTTGGCTTGGCGTCACATGAGATTTCCCTCCCAAATCACGGAGGTACGGTGAAGGAAAGAGGTCTATTTTCTTTCATGTCGAGGGCCTTCTGAGGCTACTGCAGAGAGCATTAAGGTATTGAGAGCTGGGAAGAGCCCCCACGGGGCCTGCCTCTATGCTCACCATCCTGCAATGGGGACCGTGGTTCCTTCTTTCCCCCTCCACTCTCCTGCTTCTCACACGTCTGGATGAGTGTGAGTCAGCATCCGCCTGGCCCCCGTACCGGCCCTTCTTAACTGCTTTAGAGCCAGGATGCTGAAACAACGGGGATTTCGGTGTGAGGCACTTGGTGTCTTTCCAAGGGCCATGTCTGTGACACATGAGGAAAGTGGAATTCTCGCCACCACTTCCATGCTGTGCCTTTCCGAAGGGCATTCCTGGGACGACGTAGGAAAACAGGAATCTGCCCGACACTTCCATCCGTATCAATCGCTTCCGTGAAGAAGCGTGCACCTGGCCCATCAGTGGTTCCGATGCCTTAGAGCCAGGATGCTGAAACACCAGGGATTGAGGGGTGAGAAACTTTGTGTCTCTCTCAAGGCATTCCTGGGCCCGATTAGGAAAGGACAATTCTGCCCAGCGCTTCCATGTGGACAAATCCCTTGGAGGAATAAGCATCCAGCTGGCCCACCGATGGTTTAGATGCCGAAGGGCCAGGATGCTGACCAACATGGTTTGAGGTGGGAGACACACTGTGCCTTTCTCAAGGGCTGCCTGTGAACCATTAGGAAAGGAGAATTCCGCCCAACCCTTCCATGTGTATTCACTGTTTCCATTAGGAACACCAGCCATCCCTGCTCCAGAGGGCCTAAACGATCCAGCCAAGGACCAGGGAGTTTGCCACAGGTGCGAAGGATTTTCGGGCCTACGTCTCCAGAAATGGGCCGAGATCTCACGAGATTTGTATGAGATCTCACCAGATTTTCCCCAAGATCATCTGATGTCTCGCTGAAGGAGAGGTATCGTTTCTTTTTCTTTTTCTGGGTGGTTTCGCCCTGAACAGAATCAGCCTTCATGTTTTGGGTGCGTGCTCACTTTTGGTGCTTAGGATGGCAAATCGCTTCCTCCTTCTCCTCCTGCTTTCCTCATTCCGTCCCTCGAGTTTCGTGTGCAGAGGTATTCACCAGGCCCGTTCATTCCGAATGCAGTCCTCCCTTATTCCCCAGTCCTCCCGCAGGACGTTGCGATACCAGGGATTTAGGTGGGAGACAGCTTCTTTCTTCCCTCACGTGGCGCCTGGGAGCAATTCTCAAAGCGCAGGTATTAGCAGTTCGGCCCACATCTGGCCTAGGCCTTCCCTAACTGCCTAAGGGGTGCAAAGCCGGCTCTGCTGGCGAGTTCTAGTTCTCCACCCTCCCCCATCTTGTGACTGGGGGATTGGTGACAGACGCATCTGCGGTTGGCCTTAGATATCAGTGGCAGGGCCACAGATCCCACGAGGTCTGGCTGGCAATCCCAGGACGTTTGGCGGCAAAGCAAACGAGGTCTGGCTGGAAATCTCACGAGGTGGGGTTGGAAATCTCACGACGTTCGGCTGGAAATCCCAGGAGGTCGGGCTAGAAAGCTCACGAGGGTGGCCGGGAAACGCGCGACGTATGGCAGGCAAACTCACGAGGTTTGGTGGGAAAACTCATGCGCTTGGGCGGGGAACCTCACGAGGTTTGGCCGGGAAACTCACGGGGTTTGGCCGGGAAACTCACGCGGGTCGGCGGCAATTCTCAAGAGGGTTGTCGGGGAACGTCACAAGGGTTTTCGGGACATCTCCCGTGGTTTGGAGGGACATCTCCCGCGGTTTGGAGGGATAGCACCCCAGGTTTCCTGGCGTATCGGACGAGGCCCAGCGGGATACCTCACGATGTTTGGCGAGATCTCTCCCCAGGTTTGGGGGCTGTCTCGCCAGGGTTGGTGGGAGGCCTTCCCCGGTTTGGCCCGAAATCTCACCAGGTTGGCGGGATATCTCGCCATGTTTGCCTGGAAATCTCACCAGGTTTGGCGGGAAACCTCACCGGGTTGGGCGGGAAATCTCACGGGTTGGGCGGGAGATCTCACCTGATTTGGACCGAGTCTGGTGAGATTTCCATAAGATCTGGCGAGATTTCCCTGAGATCTCGCAAGAGCCGGGCTGTCACCTCAGCAGATTGATCCCCAAATCACCTGAGGTCCGGGGAAGGCAAGAGGTATAGATTCTTTCAACATTTCCGCGGTGTTGTGTGGCTAGTGCACCGAGCTTTAAGGTGTGGAGAGCCAGGGAAAGCCCCCACGGGCCTGCCTCCGTTCTCACCGTCCTGCAGTGGGCCCTTTGGCTTCTGGTTTCCCCTCCTGCTCTCCTGTGCCGGTCACCTCGCCGTGAGTGTGAAGGAGCTTTGCCCTGGCCCATTCATCCCGCATCCAAGCTCCTTTCTTACCTGCTTTAGAGCCAGGATGCTGAAACAACAGGGATTGAGGGAGACACCCTGTGTGTCTTCTTGAAGGGCATGCCTGGGACCAGTGAGGAAAGTTGACTGCTGCCCAACCCCTCCGTGTGGGTTCCCTACGGACACTGGGAGCACAGCAATCCCTGCTACGTACGGGTTACGAGATCCGCCCAGGGGCCAGCAAGTTTGCCCCACGGGCGAACGGTTTTTGGCCCTGGATCTCCCTAAATGCGCCGTGATCTCCACAGATTTCAATGAGACGTCCCAAGATTTTCCCCAGGATCAGGTGATCTCTGGCTAAAGAAGAGGTGTCTCTTCTTTGTCTTTTTCTGGCTGGTTGTGCGCTCAAGAGAGTCATCCTGAACGTTATCAATGGGTGCCACCTTCTCGTGCCTGGGGTGGCGCATTGCTTTTCCCTCCTGTTCCTGCCTTCCTCACTCCGTCCTTCGGGTTGAGTGTGAAAAACGCTTCAGCAGGCCTGCTCCTTCTGTTTTCAGGGCTCCCTTATTACCCCCACGTCAAAGATGTTGCGATTCCAGGGATTGACGTGGGAGACAAATTGTTGATTCCCTCCTGGTGTGCCTGGGAGTATTTCGACCACTGGAGCTATTGGACGTTGTGCACACTTCTGGAATGTGCCATCCCTAAGCACCGAAGTGGCTCAAAGCAGTCTGGGCTGGGGAGGGCCATTTCCCCACACCACCGCCCCCAGAGCCTGGGTGATTGGTCACAGATGCATCAAGTTTTGGCCACAGAAGACAAGAGCTGAGCCTGACATATCAGAAGATTTGGGTGAGATCTCGCGAGGCCGGGCTCGCTATCTCCGAGGTGTGGATGAGTTCTTCCCGGGTCTGGAGAGAAACCTCATGAGCTGAGGATGACATATCGGGATGTATGGCTAGAGGTCTCCGGACGTGTGGGTGAGATCTCACGTGATTTGGACGGATCTGGTGAAATTTCCGTGAGAACTGGCTCGATATGGGTGAGATCTAAAAGCTTGGCTTGGCGTCACATGAGATTTCCCTCCCAAATCACGGAGGTACGGTGAAGGAAAGAGGTCTATTTTCTTTCATGTCGAGGGCCTTCTGAGGCTACTGCAGAGAGCATTAAGGTATTGAGAGCTGGGAAGAGCCCCCACGGGGCCTGCCTCTATGCTCACCATCCTGCAATGGGGACCGTGGTTCCTTCTTTCCCCCTCCACTCTCCTGCTTCTCACACGTCTGGATGAGTGTGAGTCAGCATCCGCCTGGCCCCCGTACCGGCCCTTCTTAACTGCTTTAGAGCCAGGATGCTGAAACAACGGGGATTTCGGTGTGAGGCACTTGGTGTCTTTCCAAGGGCCATGTCTGTGACACATGAGGAAAGTGGAATTCTCGCCACCACTTCCATGCTGTGCCTTTCCGAAGGGCATTCCTGGGACGACGTAGGAAAACAGGAATCTGCCCGACACTTCCATCCGTATCAATCGCTTCCGTGAAGAAGCGTGCACCTGGCCCATCAGTGGTTCCGATGCCTTAGAGCCAGGATGCTGAAACACCAGGGATTGAGGGGTGAGAAACTTTGTGTCTCTCTCAAGGCATTCCTGGGCCCGATTAGGAAAGGACAATTCTGCCCAGCGCTTCCATGTGGACAAATCCCTTGGAGGAATAAGCATCCAGCTGGCCCACCGATGGTTTAGATGCCGAAGGGCCAGGATGCTGACCAACATGGTTTGAGGTGGGAGACACACTGTGCCTTTCTCAAGGGCTGCCTGTGAACCATTAGGAAAGGAGAATTCCGCCCAACCCTTCCATGTGTATTCACTGTTTCCATTAGGAACACCAGCCATCCCTGCTCCAGAGGGCCTAAACGATCCAGCCAAGGACCAGGGAGTTTGCCACAGGTGCGAAGGATTTTCGGGCCTACGTCTCCAGAAATGGGCCGAGATCTCACGAGATTTGTATGAGATCTCACCAGATTTTCCCCAAGATCATCTGATGTCTCGCTGAAGGAGAGGTATCGTTTCTTTTTCTTTTTCTGGGTGGTTTCGCCCTGAACAGAATCAGCCTTCATGTTTTGGGTGCGTGCTCACTTTTGGTGCTTAGGATGGCAAATCGCTTCCTCCTTCTCCTCCTGCTTTCCTCATTCCGTCCCTCGAGTTTCGTGTGCAGAGGTATTCACCAGGCCCGTTCATTCCGAATGCAGTCCTCCCTTATTCCCCAGTCCTCCCGCAGGACGTTGCGATACCAGGGATTTAGGTGGGAGACAGCTTCTTTCTTCCCTCACGTGGCGCCTGGGAGCAATTCTCAAAGCGCAGGTATTAGCAGTTCGGCCCACATCTGGCCTAGGCCTTCCCTAACTGCCTAAGGGGTGCAAAGCCGGCTCTGCTGGCGAGTTCTAGTTCTCCACCCTCCCCCATCTTGTGACTGGGGGATTGGTGACAGACGCATCTGCGGTTGGCCTTAGATATCAGTGGCAGGGCCACAGATCCCCCGAGGTCTGGCTGGCAATCCCAGGACGTTTGGCGGCAAAGCAAACGAGGTCTGGCTGGAAATCTCACGAGGTGGGGTTGGAAATCTCACGACGTTCGGCTGGAAATCCCAGGAGGTCGGGCTAGAAAGCTCACGAGGGTGGCCGGGAAACGCGCGACGTATGGCAGGCAAACTCACGAGGTTTGGTGGGAAAACTCATGCGCTTGGGCGGGGAACCTCACGAGGTTTGGCCGGGAAACTCACGGGGTTTGGCCGGGAAACTCACGCGGGTCGGCGGCAATTCTCAAGAGGGTTGTCGGGGAACGTCACAAGGGTTTTCGGGACATCTCCCGCGGTTTGGAGGGACATCTCCCGCGGTTTGGAGGGATAGCACCCCAGGTTTCCTGGCGTATCGGACGAGGCCCAGCGGGATACCTCACGATGTTTGGCGAGATCTCTCCCCAGGTTTGGGGGCTGTCTCGCCAGGGTTGGTGGGAGGCCTTCCCCGGTTTGGCCCGAAATCTCACCAGGTTGGCGGGATATCTCGCCATGTTTGCCTGGAAATCTCACCAGGTTTGGCGGGAAACCTCACCGGGTTGGGCGGGAAATCTCACGGGTTGGGCGGGAGATCTCACCTGATTTGGACCGAGTCTGGTGAGATTTCCATAAGATCTGGCGAGATTTCCCTGAGATCTCGCAAGAGCCGGGCTGTCACCTCAGCAGATTGATCCCCAAATCACCTGAGGTCCGGGGAAGGCAAGAGGTATAGATTCTTTCAACATTTCCGCGGTGTTGTGTGGCTAGTGCACCGAGCTTTAAGGTGTGGAGAGCCAGGGAAAGCCCCCACGGGCCTGCCTCCGTTCTCACCGTCCTGCAGTGGGCCCTTTGGCTTCTGGTTTCCCCTCCTGCTCTCCTGTGCCGGTCACCTCGCCGTGAGTGTGAAGGAGCTTTGCCCTGGCCCATTCATCCCGCATCCAAGCTCCTTTCTTACCTGCTTTAGAGCCAGGATGCTGAAACAACAGGGATTGAGGGAGACACCCTGTGTGTCTTCTTGAAGGGCATGCCTGGGACCAGTGAGGAAAGTTGACTGCTGCCCAACCCCTCCGTGTGGGTTCCCTACGGACACTGGGAGCACAGCAATCCCTGCTACGTACGGGTTACGAGATCCGCCCAGGGGCCAGCAAGTTTGCCCCACGGGCGAACGGTTTTTGGCCCTGGATCTCCCTAAATGCGCCGTGATCTCCACAGATTTCAATGAGACGTCCCAAGATTTTCCCCAGGATCAGGTGATCTCTGGCTAAAGAAGAGGTGTCTCTTCTTTGTCTTTTTCTGGCTGGTTGTGCGCTCAAGAGAGTCATCCTGAACGTTATCAATGGGTGCCACCTTCTCGTGCCTGGGGTGGCGCATTGCTTTTCCCTCCTGTTCCTGCCTTCCTCACTCCGTCCTTCGGGTTGAGTGTGAAAAACGCTTCAGCAGGCCTGCTCCTTCTGTTTTCAGGGCTCCCTTATTACCCCCACGTCAAAGATGTTGCGATTCCAGGGATTGACGTGGGAGACAAATTGTTGATTCCCTCCTGGTGTGCCTGGGAGTATTTCGACCACTGGAGCTATTGGACGTTGTGCACACTTCTGGAATGTGCCATCCCTAAGCACCGAAGTGGCTCAAAGCAGTCTGGGCTGGGGAGGGCCATTTCCCCACACCACCGCCCCCAGAGCCTGGGTGATTGGTCACAGATGCATCAAGTTTTGGCCACAGAAGACAAGAGCTGAGCCTGACATATCAGAAGATTTGGGTGAGATCTCGCGAGGCCGGGCTCGCTATCTCCGAGGTGTGGATGAGTTCTTCCCGGGTCTGGAGAGAAACCTCATGAGCTGAGGATGACATATCGGGATGTATGGCTAGAGGTCTCCGGACGTGTGGGTGAGATCTCACGTGATTTGGACGGATCTGGTGAAATTTCCGTGAGAACTGGCTCGATATGGGTGAGATCTAAAAGCTTGGCTTGGCGTCACATGAGATTTCCCTCCCAAATCACGGAGGTACGGTGAAGGAAAGAGGTCTATTTTCTTTCATGTCGAGGGCCTTCTGAGGCTACTGCAGAGAGCATTAAGGTATTGAGAGCTGGGAAGAGCCCCCACGGGGCCTGCCTCTATGCTCACCATCCTGCAATGGGGACCGTGGTTCCTTCTTTCCCCCTCCACTCTCCTGCTTCTCACACGTCTGGATGAGTGTGAGTCAGCATCCGCCTGGCCCCCGTACCGGCCCTTCTTAACTGCTTTAGAGCCAGGATGCTGAAACAACGGGGATTTCGGTGTGAGGCACTTGGTGTCTTTCCAAGGGCCATGTCTGTGACACATGAGGAAAGTGGAATTCTCGCCACCACTTCCATGTTGTGCCTTTCCGAAGGGCATTCCTGGGACGACGTAGGAAAACAGGAATCTGCCCGACACTTCCATCCGTATCAATCGCTTCCGTGAAGAAGCGTGCACCTGGCCCATCAGTGGTTCCGATGCCTTAGAGCCAGGATGCTGAAACACCAGGGATTGAGGGGTGAGAAACTTTGTGTCTCTCTCAAGGCATTCCTGGGCCCGATTAGGAAAGGACAATTCTGCCCAGCGCTTCCATGTGGACAAATCCCTTGGAGGAATAAGCATCCAGCTGGCCCACCGATGGTTTAGATGCCGAAGGGCCAGGATGCTGACCAACATGGTTTGAGGTGGGAGACACACTGTGCCTTTCTCAAGGGCTGCCTGTGAACCATTAGGAAAGGAGAATTCCGCCCAACCCTTCCATGTGTATTCACTGTTTCCATTAGGAACACCAGCCATCCCTGCTCCAGAGGGCCTAAACGATCCAGCCAAGGACCAGGGAGTTTGCCACAGGTGCGAAGGATTTTCGGGCCTACGTCTCCAGAAATGGGCCGAGATCTCACGAGATTTGTATGAGATCTCACCAGATTTTCCCCAAGATCATCTGATGTCTCGCTGAAGGAGAGGTATCGTTTCTTTTTCTTTTTCTGGGTGGTTTCGCCCTGAACAGAATCAGCCTTCATGTTTTGGGTGCGTGCTCACTTTTGGTGCTTAGGATGGCAAATCGCTTCCTCCTTCTCCTCCTGCTTTCCTCATTCCGTCCCTCGAGTTTCGTGTGCAGAGGTATTCACCAGGCCCGTTCATTCCGAATGCAGTCCTCCCTTATTCCCCAGTCCTCCCGCAGGACGTTGCGATACCAGGGATTTAGGTGGGAGACAGCTTCTTTCTTCCCTCACGTGGCGCCTGGGAGCAATTCTCAAAGCGCAGGTATTAGCAGTTCGGCCCACATCTGGCCTAGGCCTTCCCTAACTGCCTAAGGGGTGCAAAGCCGGCTCTGCTGGCGAGTTCTAGTTCTCCACCCTCCCCCATCTTGTGACTGGGGGATTGGTGACAGACGCATCTGCGGTTGGCCTTAGATATCAGTGGCAGGGCCACAGATCCCACGAGGTCTGGCTGGCAATCCCAGGACGTTTGGCGGCAAAGCAAACGAGGTCTGGCTGGAAATCTCACGAGGTGGGGTTGGAAATCTCACGACGTTCGGCTGGAAATCCCAGGAGGTCGGGCTAGAAAGCTCACGAGGGTGGCCGGGAAACGCGCGACGTATGGCAGGCAAACTCACGAGGTTTGGTGGGAAAACTCATGCGCTTGGGCGGGGAACCTCACGAGGTTTGGCCGGGAAACTCACGGGGTTTGGCCGGGAAACTCACGCGGGTCGGCGGCAATTCTCAAGAGGGTTGTCGGGGAACGTCACAAGGGTTTTCGGGACATCTCCCGCGGTTTGGAGGGACATCTCCCGCGGTTTGGAGGGATAGCACCCCAGGTTTCCTGGCGTATCGGACGAGGCCCAGCGGGATACCTCACGATGTTTGGCGAGATCTCTCCCCAGGTTTGGGGGCTGTCTCGCCAGGGTTGGTGGGAGGCCTTCCCCGGTTTGGCCCGAAATCTCACCAGGTTGGCGGGATATCTCGCCATGTTTGCCTGGAAATCTCACCAGGTTTGGCGGGAAACCTCACCGGGTTGGGCGGGAAATCTCACGGGTTGGGCGGGAGATCTCACCTGATTTGGACCGAGTCTGGTGAGATTTCCATAAGATCTGGCGAGATTTCCCTGAGATCTCGCAAGAGCCGGGCTGTCACCTCAGCAGATTGATCCCCAAATCACCTGAGGTCCGGGGAAGGCAAGAGGTATAGATTCTTTCAACATTTCCGCGGTGTTGTGTGGCTAGTGCACCGAGCTTTAAGGTGTGGAGAGCCAGGGAAAGCCCCCACGGGCCTGCCTCCGTTCTCACCGTCCTGCAGTGGGCCCTTTGGCTTCTGGTTTCCCCTCCTGCTCTCCTGTGCCGGTCACCTCGCCGTGAGTGTGAAGGAGCTTTGCCCTGGCCCATTCATCCCGCATCCAAGCTCCTTTCTTACCTGCTTTAGAGCCAGGATGCTGAAACAACAGGGATTGAGGGAGACACCCTGTGTGTCTTCTTGAAGGGCATGCCTGGGACCAGTGAGGAAAGTTGACTGCTGCCCAACCCCTCCGTGTGGGTTCCCTACGGACACTGGGAGCACAGCAATCCCTGCTACGTACGGGTTACGAGATCCGCCCAGGGGCCAGCAAGTTTGCCCCACGGGCGAACGGTTTTTGGCCCTGGATCTCCCTAAATGCGCCGTGATCTCCACAGATTTCAATGAGACGTCCCAAGATTTTCCCCAGGATCAGGTGATCTCTGGCTAAAGAAGAGGTGTCTCTTCTTTGTCTTTTTCTGGCTGGTTGTGCGCTCAAGAGAGTCATCCTGAACGTTATCAATGGGTGCCACCTTCTCGTGCCTGGGGTGGCGCATTGCTTTTCCCTCCTGTTCCTGCCTTCCTCACTCCGTCCTTCGGGTTGAGTGTGAAAAACGCTTCAGCAGGCCTGCTCCTTCTGTTTTCAGGGCTCCCTTATTACCCCCACGTCAAAGATGTTGCGATTCCAGGGATTGACGTGGGAGACAAATTGTTGATTCCCTCCTGGTGTGCCTGGGAGTATTTCGACCACTGGAGCTATTGGACGTTGTGCACACTTCTGGAATGTGCCATCCCTAAGCACCGAAGTGGCTCAAAGCAGTCTGGGCTGGGGAGGGCCATTTCCCCACACCACCGCCCCCAGAGCCTGGGTGATTGGTCACAGATGCATCAAGTTTTGGCCACAGAAGACAAGAGCTGAGCCTGACATATCAGAAGATTTGGGTGAGATCTCGCGAGGCCGGGCTCGCTATCTCCGAGGTGTGGATGAGTTCTTCCCGGGTCTGGAGAGAAACCTCATGAGCTGAGGATGACATATCGGGATGTATGGCTAGAGGTCTCCGGACGTGTGGGTGAGATCTCACGTGATTTGGACGGATCTGGTGAAATTTCCGTGAGAACTGGCTCGATATGGGTGAGATCTAAAAGCTTGGCTTGGCGTCACATGAGATTTCCCTCCCAAATCACGGAGGTACGGTGAAGGAAAGAGGTCTATTTTCTTTCATGTCGAGGGCCTTCTGAGGCTACTGCAGAGAGCATTAAGGTATTGAGAGCTGGGAAGAGCCCCCACGGGGCCTGCCTCTATGCTCACCATCCTGCAATGGGGACCGTGGTTCCTTCTTTCCCCCTCCACTCTCCTGCTTCTCACACGTCTGGATGAGTGTGAGTCAGCATCCGCCTGGCCCCCGTACCGGCCCTTCTTAACTGCTTTAGAGCCAGGATGCTGAAACAACGGGGATTTCGGTGTGAGGCACTTGGTGTCTTTCCAAGGGCCATGTCTGTGACACATGAGGAAAGTGGAATTCTCGCCACCACTTCCATGCTGTGCCTTTCCGAAGGGCATTCCTGGGACGACGTAGGAAAACAGGAATCTGCCCGACACTTCCATCCGTATCAATCGCTTCCGTGAAGAAGCGTGCACCTGGCCCATCAGTGGTTCCGATGCCTTAGAGCCAGGATGCTGAAACACCAGGGATTGAGGGGTGAGAAACTTTGTGTCTCTCTCAAGGCATTCCTGGGCCCGATTAGGAAAGGACAATTCTGCCCAGCGCTTCCATGTGGACAAATCCCTTGGAGGAATAAGCATCCAGCTGGCCCACCGATGGTTTAGATGCCGAAGGGCCAGGATGCTGACCAACATGGTTTGAGGTGGGAGACACACTGTGCCTTTCTCAAGGGCTGCCTGTGAACCATTAGGAAAGGAGAATTCCGCCCAACCCTTCCATGTGTATTCACTGTTTCCATTAGGAACACCAGCCATCCCTGCTCCAGAGGGCCTAAACGATCCAGCCAAGGACCAGGGAGTTTGCCACAGGTGCGAAGGATTTTCGGGCCTACGTCTCCAGAAATGGGCCGAGATCTCACGAGATTTGTATGAGATCTCACCAGATTTTCCCCAAGATCATCTGATGTCTCGCTGAAGGAGAGGTATCGTTTCTTTTTCTTTTTCTGGGTGGTTTCGCCCTGAACAGAATCAGCCTTCATGTTTTGGGTGCGTGCTCACTTTTGGTGCTTAGGATGGCAAATCGCTTCCTCCTTCTCCTCCTGCTTTCCTCATTCCGTCCCTCGAGTTTCGTGTGCAGAGGTATTCACCAGGCCCGTTCATTCCGAATGCAGTCCTCCCTTATTCCCCAGTCCTCCCGCAGGACGTTGCGATACCAGGGATTTAGGTGGGAGACAGCTTCTTTCTTCCCTCACGTGGCGCCTGGGAGCAATTCTCAAAGCGCAGGTATTAGCAGTTCGGCCCACATCTGGCCTAGGCCTTCCCTAACTGCCTAAGGGGTGCAAAGCCGGCTCTGCTGGCGAGTTCTAGTTCTCCACCCTCCCCCATCTTGTGACTGGGGGATTGGTGACAGACGCATCTGCGGTTGGCCTTAGATAGCAGTGGCAGGGCCACAGATCCCACGAGGTCTGGCTGGCAATCCCAGGACGTTTGGCGGCAAAGCAAACGAGGTCTGGCTGGAAATCTCACGAGGTGGGGTTGGAAATCTCACGACGTTCGGCTGGAAATCCCAGGAGGTCGGGCTAGAAAGCTCACGAGGGTGGCCGGGAAACGCGCGACGTATGGCAGGCAAACTCACGAGGTTTGGTGGGAAAACTCATGCGCTTGGGCGGGGAACCTCACGAGGTTTGGCCGGGAAACTCACGGGGTTTGGCCGGGAAACTCACGCGGGTCGGCGGCAATTCTCAAGAGGGTTGTCGGGGAACGTCACAAGGGTTTTCGGGACATCTCCCGCGGTTTGGAGGGACATCTCCCGCGGTTTGGAGGGATAGCACCCCAGGTTTCCTGGCGTATCGGACGAGGCCCAGCGGGATACCTCACGATGTTTGGCGAGATCTCTCCCCAGGTTTGGGGGCTGTCTCGCCAGGGTTGGTGGGAGGCCTTCCCCGGTTTGGCCCGAAATCTCACCAGGTTGGCGGGATATCTCGCCATGTTTGCCTGGAAATCTCACCAGGTTTGGCGGGAAACCTCACCGGGTTGGGCGGGAAATCTCACGGGTTGGGCGGGAGATCTCACCTGATTTGGACCGAGTCTGGTGAGATTTCCATAAGATCTGGCGAGATTTCCCTGAGATCTCGCAAGAGCCGGGCTGTCACCTCAGCAGATTGATCCCCAAATCACCTGAGGTCCGGGGAAGGCAAGAGGTATAGATTCTTTCAACATTTCCGCGGTGTTGTGTGGCTAGTGCACCGAGCTTTAAGGTGTGGAGAGCCAGGGAAAGCCCCCACGGGCCTGCCTCCGTTCTCACCGTCCTGCAGTGGGCCCTTTGGCTTCTGGTTTCCCCTCCTGCTCTCCTGTGCCGGTCACCTCGCCGTGAGTGTGAAGGAGCTTTGCCCTGGCCCATTCATCCCGCATCCAAGCTCCTTTCTTACCTGCTTTAGAGCCAGGATGCTGAAACAACAGGGATTGAGGGAGACACCCTGTGTGTCTTCTTGAAGGGCATGCCTGGGACCAGTGAGGAAAGTTGACTGCTGCCCAACCCCTCCGTGTGGGTTCCCTACGGACACTGGGAGCACAGCAATCCCTGCTACGTACGGGTTACGAGATCCGCCCAGGGGCCAGCAAGTTTGCCCCACGGGCGAACGGTTTTTGGCCCTGGATCTCCCTAAATGCGCCGTGATCTCCACAGATTTCAATGAGACGTCCCAAGATTTTCCCCAGGATCAGGTGATCTCTGGCTAAAGAAGAGGTGTCTCTTCTTTGTCTTTTTCTGGCTGGTTGTGCGCTCAAGAGAGTCATCCTGAACGTTATCAATGGGTGCCACCTTCTCGTGCCTGGGGTGGCGCATTGCTTTTCCCTCCTGTTCCTGCCTTCCTCACTCCGTCCTTCGGGTTGAGTGTGAAAAACGCTTCAGCAGGCCTGCTCCTTCTGTTTTCAGGGCTCCCTTATTACCCCCACGTCAAAGATGTTGCGATTCCAGGGATTGACGTGGGAGACAAATTGTTGATTCCCTCCTGGTGTGCCTGGGAGTATTTCGACCACTGGAGCTATTGGACGTTGTGCACACTTCTGGAATGTGCCATCCCTAAGCACCGAAGTGGCTCAAAGCAGTCTGGGCTGGGGAGGGCCATTTCCCCACACCACCGCCCCCAGAGCCTGGGTGATTGGTCACAGATGCATCAAGTTTTGGCCACAGAAGACAAGAGCTGAGCCTGACATATCAGAAGATTTGGGTGAGATCTCGCGAGGCCGGGCTCGCTATCTCCGAGGTGTGGATGAGTTCTTCCCGGGTCTGGAGAGAAACCTCATGAGCTGAGGATGACATATCGGGATGTATGGCTAGAGGTCTCCGGACGTGTGGGTGAGATCTCACGTGATTTGGACGGATCTGGTGAAATTTCCGTGAGAACTGGCTCGATATGGGTGAGATCTAAAAGCTTGGCTTGGCGTCACATGAGATTTCCCTCCCAAATCACGGAGGTACGGTGAAGGAAAGAGGTCTATTTTCTTTCATGTCGAGGGCCTTCTGAGGCTACTGCAGAGAGCATTAAGGTATTGAGAGCTGGGAAGAGCCCCCACGGGGCCTGCCTCTATGCTCACCATCCTGCAATGGGGACCGTGGTTCCTTCTTTCCCCCTCCACTCTCCTGCTTCTCACACGTCTGGATGAGTGTGAGTCAGCATCCGCCTGGCCCCCGTACCGGCCCTTCTTAACTGCTTTAGAGCCAGGATGCTGAAACAACGGGGATTTCGGTGTGAGGCACTTGGTGTCTTTCCAAGGGCCATGTCTGTGACACATGAGGAAAGTGGAATTCTCGCCACCACTTCCATGCTGTGCCTTTCCGAAGGGCATTCCTGGGACGACGTAGGAAAACAGGAATCTGCCCGACACTTCCATCCGTATCAATCGCTTCCGTGAAGAAGCGTGCACCTGGCCCATCAGTGGTTCCGATGCCTTAGAGCCAGGATGCTGAAACACCAGGGATTGAGGGGTGAGAAACTTTGTGTCTCTCTCAAGGCATTCCTGGGCCCGATTAGGAAAGGACAATTCTGCCCAGCGCTTCCATGTGGACAAATCCCTTGGAGGAATAAGCATCCAGCTGGCCCACCGATGGTTTAGATGCCGAAGGGCCAGGATGCTGACCAACATGGTTTGAGGTGGGAGACACACTGTGCCTTTCTCAAGGGCTGCCTGTGAACCATTAGGAAAGGAGAATTCCGCCCAACCCTTCCATGTGTATTCACTGTTTCCATTAGGAACACCAGCCATCCCTGCTCCAGAGGGCCTAAACGATCCAGCCAAGGACCAGGGAGTTTGCCACAGGTGCGAAGGATTTTCGGGCCTACGTCTCCAGAAATGGGCCGAGATCTCACGAGATTTGTATGAGATCTCACCAGATTTTCCCCAAGATCATCTGATGTCTCGCTGAAGGAGAGGTATCGTTTCTTTTTCTTTTTCTGGGTGGTTTCGCCCTGAACAGAATCAGCCTTCATGTTTTGGGTGCGTGCTCACTTTTGGTGCTTAGGATGGCAAATCGCTTCCTCCTTCTCCTCCTGCTTTCCTCATTCCGTCCCTCGAGTTTCGTGTGCAGAGGTATTCACCAGGCCCGTTCATTCCGAATGCAGTCCTCCCTTATTCCCCAGTCCTCCCGCAGGACGTTGCGATACCAGGGATTTAGGTGGGAGACAGCTTCTTTCTTCCCTCACGTGGCGCCTGGGAGCAATTCTCAAAGCGCAGGTATTAGCAGTTCGGCCCACATCTGGCCTAGGCCTTCCCTAACTGCCTAAGGGGTGCAAAGCCGGCTCTGCTGGCGAGTTCTAGTTCTCCACCCTCCCCCATCTTGTGACTGGGGGATTGGTGACAGACGCATCTGCGGTTGGCCTTAGATATCAGTGGCAGGGCCACAGATCCCCCGAGGTCTGGCTGGCAATCCCAGGACGTTTGGCGGCAAAGCAAACGAGGTCTGGCTGGAAATCTCACGAGGTGGGGTTGGAAATCTCACGACGTTCGGCTGGAAATCCCAGGAGGTCGGGCTAGAAAGCTCACGAGGGTGGCCGGGAAACGCGCGACGTATGGCAGGCAAACTCACGAGGTTTGGTGGGAAAACTCATGCGCTTGGGCGGGGAACCTCACGAGGTTTGGCCGGGAAACTCACGGGGTTTGGCCGGGAAACTCACGCGGGTCGGCGGCAATTCTCAAGAGGGTTGTCGGGGAACGTCACAAGGGTTTTCGGGACATCTCCCGCGGTTTGGAGGGACATCTCCCGCGGTTTGGAGGGATAGCACCCCAGGTTTCCTGGCGTATCGGACGAGGCCCAGCGGGATACCTCACGATGTTTGGCGAGATCTCTCCCCAGGTTTGGGGGCTGTCTCGCCAGGGTTGGTGGGAGGCCTTCCCCGGTTTGGCCCGAAATCTCACCAGGTTGGCGGGATATCTCGCCATGTTTGCCTGGAAATCTCACCAGGTTTGGCGGGAAACCTCACCGGGTTGGGCGGGAAATCTCACGGGTTGGGCGGGAGATCTCACCTGATTTGGACCGAGTCTGGTGAGATTTCCATAAGATCTGGCGAGATTTCCCTGAGATCTCGCAAGAGCCGGGCTGTCACCTCAGCAGATTGATCCCCAAATCACCTGAGGTCCGGGGAAGGCAAGAGGTATAGATTCTTTCAACATTTCCGCGGTGTTGTGTGGCTAGTGCACCGAGCTTTAAGGTGTGGAGAGCCAGGGAAAGCCCCCACGGGCCTGCCTCCGTTCTCACCGTCCTGCAGTGGGCCCTTTGGCTTCTGGTTTCCCCTCCTGCTCTCCTGTGCCGGTCACCTCGCCGTGAGTGTGAAGGAGCTTTGCCCTGGCCCATTCATCCCGCATCCAAGCTCCTTTCTTACCTGCTTTAGAGCCAGGATGCTGAAACAACAGGGATTGAGGGAGACACCCTGTGTGTCTTCTTGAAGGGCATGCCTGGGACCAGTGAGGAAAGTTGACTGCTGCCCAACCCCTCCGTGTGGGTTCCCTACGGACACTGGGAGCACAGCAATCCCTGCTACGTACGGGTTACGAGATCCGCCCAGGGGCCAGCAAGTTTGCCCCACGGGCGAACGGTTTTTGGCCCTGGATCTCCCTAAATGCGCCGTGATCTCCACAGATTTCAATGAGACGTCCCAAGATTTTCCCCAGGATCAGGTGATCTCTGGCTAAAGAAGAGGTGTCTCTTCTTTGTCTTTTTCTGGCTGGTTGTGCGCTCAAGAGAGTCATCCTGAACGTTATCAATGGGTGCCACCTTCTCGTGCCTGGGGTGGCGCATTGCTTTTCCCTCCTGTTCCTGCCTTCCTCACTCCGTCCTTCGGGTTGAGTGTGAAAAACGCTTCAGCAGGCCTGCTCCTTCTGTTTTCAGGGCTCCCTTATTACCCCCACGTCAAAGATGTTGCGATTCCAGGGATTGACGTGGGAGACAAATTGTTGATTCCCTCCTGGTGTGCCTGGGAGTATTTCGACCACTGGAGCTATTGGACGTTGTGCACACTTCTGGAATGTGCCATCCCTAAGCACCGAAGTGGCTCAAAGCAGTCTGGGCTGGGGAGGGCCATTTCCCCACACCACCGCCCCCAGAGCCTGGGTGATTGGTCACAGATGCATCAAGTTTTGGCCACAGAAGACAAGAGCTGAGCCTGACATATCAGAAGATTTGGGTGAGATCTCGCGAGGCCGGGCTCGCTATCTCCGAGGTGTGGATGAGTTCTTCCCGGGTCTGGAGAGAAACCTCATGAGCTGAGGATGACATATCGGGATGTATGGCTAGAGGTCTCCGGACGTGTGGGTGAGATCTCACGTGATTTGGACGGATCTGGTGAAATTTCCGTGAGAACTGGCTCGATATGGGTGAGATCTAAAAGCTTGGCTTGGCGTCACATGAGATTTCCCTCCCAAATCACGGAGGTACGGTGAAGGAAAGAGGTCTATTTTCTTTCATGTCGAGGGCCTTCTGAGGCTACTGCAGAGAGCATTAAGGTATTGAGAGCTGGGAAGAGCCCCCACGGGGCCTGCCTCTATGCTCACCATCCTGCAATGGGGACCGTGGTTCCTTCTTTCCCCCTCCACTCTCCTGCTTCTCACACGTCTGGATGAGTGTGAGTCAGCATCCGCCTGGCCCCCGTACCGGCCCTTCTTAACTGCTTTAGAGCCAGGATGCTGAAACAACGGGGATTTCGGTGTGAGGCACTTGGTGTCTTTCCAAGGGCCATGTCTGTGACACATGAGGAAAGTGGAATTCTCGCCACCACTTCCATGCTGTGCCTTTCCGAAGGGCATTCCTGGGACGACGTAGGAAAACAGGAATCTGCCCGACACTTCCATCCGTATCAATCGCTTCCGTGAAGAAGCGTGCACCTGGCCCATCAGTGGTTCCGATGCCTTAGAGCCAGGATGCTGAAACACCAGGGATTGAGGGGTGAGAAACTTTGTGTCTCTCTCAAGGCATTCCTGGGCCCGATTAGGAAAGGACAATTCTGCCCAGCGCTTCCATGTGGACAAATCCCTTGGAGG
This sequence comes from Mirounga angustirostris, assembly GCF_029215605.1. NCBI lineage: Eukaryota > Metazoa > Chordata > Mammalia > Carnivora > Phocidae > Mirounga > Mirounga angustirostris. The sequence goes on from NW_026991822.1 coordinate 30,779, forward strand.
AATAAGCATCCAGCTGGCCCACCGATGGTTTAGATGCCGAAGGGCCAGGATGCTGACCAACATGGTTTGAGGTGGGAGACACACTGTGCCTTTCTCAAGGGCTGCCTGTGAACCATTAGGAAAGGAGAATTCCGCCCAACCCTTCCATGTGTATTCACTGTTTCCATTAGGAACACCAGCCATCCCTGCTCCAGAGGGCCTAAACGATCCAGCCAAGGACCAGGGAGTTTGCCACAGGTGCGAAGGATTTTCGGGCCTACGTCTCCAGAAATGGGCCGAGATCTCACGAGATTTGTATGAGATCTCACCAGATTTTCCCCAAGATCATCTGATGTCTCGCTGAAGGAGAGGTATCGTTTCTTTTTCTTTTTCTGGGTGGTTTCGCCCTGAACAGAATCAGCCTTCATGTTTTGGGTGCGTGCTCACTTTTGGTGCTTAGGATGGCAAATCGCTTCCTCCTTCTCCTCCTGCTTTCCTCATTCCGTCCCTCGAGTTTCGTGTGCAGAGGTATTCACCAGGCCCGTTCATTCCGAATGCAGTCCTCCCTTATTCCCCAGTCCTCCCGCAGGACGTTGCGATACCAGGGATTTAGGTGGGAGACAGCTTCTTTCTTCCCTCACGTGGCGCCTGGGAGCAATTCTCAAAGCGCAGGTATTAGCAGTTCGGCCCACATCTGGCCTAGGCCTTCCCTAACTGCCTAAGGGGTGCAAAGCCGGCTCTGCTGGCGAGTTCTAGTTCTCCACCCTCCCCCATCTTGTGACTGGGGGATTGGTGACAGACGCATCTGCGGTTGGCCTTAGATATCAGTGGCAGGGCCACAGATCCCCCGAGGTCTGGCTGGCAATCCCAGGACGTTTGGCGGCAAAGCAAACGAGGTCTGGCTGGAAATCTCACGAGGTGGGGTTGGAAATCTCACGACGTTCGGCTGGAAATCCCAGGAGGTCGGGCTAGAAAGCTCACGAGGGTGGCCGGGAAACGCGCGACGTATGGCAGGCAAACTCACGAGGTTTGGTGGGAAAACTCATGCGCTTGGGCGGGGAACCTCACGAGGTTTGGCCGGGAAACTCACGGGGTTTGGCCGGGAAACTCACGCGGGTCGGCGGCAATTCTCAAGAGGGTTGTCGGGGAACGTCACAAGGGTTTTCGGGACATCTCCCGCGGTTTGGAGGGACATCTCCCGCGGTTTGGAGGGATAGCACCCCAGGTTTCCTGGCGTATCGGACGAGGCCCAGCGGGATACCTCACGATGTTTGGCGAGATCTCTCCCCAGGTTTGGGGGCTGTCTCGCCAGGGTTGGTGGGAGGCCTTCCCCGGTTTGGCCCGAAATCTCACCAGGTTGGCGGGATATCTCGCCATGTTTGCCTGGAAATCTCACCAGGTTTGGCGGGAAACCTCACCGGGTTGGGCGGGAAATCTCACGGGTTGGGCGGGAGATCTCACCTGATTTGGACCGAGTCTGGTGAGATTTCCATAAGATCTGGCGAGATTTCCCTGAGATCTCGCAAGAGCCGGGCTGTCACCTCAGCAGATTGATCCCCAAATCACCTGAGGTCCGGGGAAGGCAAGAGGTATAGATTCTTTCAACATTTCCGCGGTGTTGTGTGGCTAGTGCACCGAGCTTTAAGGTGTGGAGAGCCAGGGAAAGCCCCCACGGGCCTGCCTCCGTTCTCACCGTCCTGCAGTGGGCCCTTTGGCTTCTGGTTTCCCCTCCTGCTCTCCTGTGCCGGTCACCTCGCCGTGAGTGGGAAGGAGCTTTGCCCTGGCCCATTCATCCCGCATCCAAGCTCCTTTCTTACCTGCTTTAGAGCCAGGATGCTGAAACAACAGGGATTGAGGGAGACACCCTGTGTGTCTTCTTGAAGGGCATGCCTGGGACCAGTGAGGAAAGTTGACTGCTGCCCAACCCCTCCGTGTGGGTTCCCTACGGACACTGGGAGCACAGCAATCCCTGCTACGTACGGGTTACGAGATCCGCCCAGGGGCCAGCAAGTTTGCCCCACGGGCGAACGGTTTTTGGCCCTGGATCTCCCTAAATGCGCCGTGATCTCCACAGATTTCAATGAGACGTCCCAAGATTTTCCCCAGGATCAGGTGATCTCTGGCTAAAGAAGAGGTGTCTCTTCTTTGTCTTTTTCTGGCTGGTTGTGCGCTCAAGAGAGTCATCCTGAACGTTATCAATGGGTGCCACCTTCTCGTGCCTGGGGTGGCGCATTGCTTTTCCCTCCTGTTCCTGCCTTCCTCACTCCGTCCTTCGGGTTGAGTGTGAAAAACGCTTCAGCAGGCCTGCTCCTTCTGTTTTCAGGGCTCCCTTATTACCCCCACGTCAAAGATGTTGCGATTCCAGGGATTGACGTGGGAGACAAATTGTTGATTCCCTCCTGGTGTGCCTGGGAGTATTTCGACCACTGGAGCTATTGGACGTTGTGCACACTTCTGGAATGTGCCATCCCTAAGCACCGAAGTGGCTCAAAGCAGTCTGGGCTGGGGAGGGCCATTTCCCCACACCACCGCCCCCAGAGCCTGGGTGATTGGTCACAGATGCATCAAGTTTTGGCCACAGAAGACAAGAGCTGAGCCTGACATATCAGAAGATTTGGGTGAGATCTCGCGAGGCCGGGCTCGCTATCTCCGAGGTGTGGATGAGTTCTTCCCGGGTCTGGAGAGAAACCTCATGAGCTGAGGATGACATATCGGGATGTATGGCTAGAGGTCTCCGGACGTGTGGGTGAGATCTCACGTGATTTGGACGGATCTGGTGAAATTTCCGTGAGAACTGGCTCGATATGGGTGAGATCTAAAAGCTTGGCTTGGCGTCACATGAGATTTCCCTCCCAAATCACGGAGGTACGGTGAAGGAAAGAGGTCTATTTTCTTTCATGTCGAGGGCCTTCTGAGGCTACTGCAGAGAGCATTAAGGTATTGAGAGCTGGGAAGAGCCCCCACGGGGCCTGCCTCTATGCTCACCATCCTGCAATGGGGACCGTGGTTCCTTCTTTCCCCCTCCACTCTCCTGCTTCTCACACGTCTGGATGAGTGTGAGTCAGCATCCGCCTGGCCCCCGTACCGGCCCTTCTTAACTGCTTTAGAGCCAGGATGCTGAAACAACGGGGATTTCGGTGTGTGGCACTTGGTGTCTTTCCAAGGGCCATGTCTGTGACACATGAGGAAAGTGGAATTCTCGCCACCACTTCCATGCTGTGCCTTTCCGAAGGGCATTCCTGGGACGACGTAGGAAAACAGGAATCTGCCCGACACTTCCATCCGTATCAATCGCTTCCGTGAAGAAGCGTGCACCTGGCCCATCAGTGGTTCCGATGCCTTAGAGCCAGGATGCTGAAACACCAGGGATTGAGGGGTGAGAAACTTTGTGTCTCTCTCAAGGCATTCCTGGGCCCGATTAGGAAAGGACAATTCTGCCCAGCGCTTCCATGTGGACAAATCCCTTGGAGGAATAAGCATCCAGCTGGCCCACCGATGGTTTAGATGCCGAAGGGCCAGGATGCTGACCAACATGGTTTGAGGTGGGAGACACACTGTGCCTTTCTCAAGGGCTGCCTGTGAACCATTAGGAAAGGAGAATTCCGCCCAACCCTTCCATGTGTATTCACTGTTTCCATTAGGAACACCAGCCATCCCTGCTCCAGAGGGCCTAAACGATCCAGCCAAGGACCAGGGAGTTTGCCACAGGTGCGAAGGATTTTCGGGCCTACGTCTCCAGAAATGGGCCGAGATCTCACGAGATTTGTATGAGATCTCACCAGATTTTCCCCAAGATCATCTGATGTCTCGCTGAAGGAGAGGTATCGTTTCTTTTTCTTTTTCTGGGTGGTTTCGCCCTGAACAGAATCAGCCTTCATGTTTTGGGTGCGTGCTCACTTTTGGTGCTTAGGATGGCAAATCGCTTCCTCCTTCTCCTCCTGCTTTCCTCATTCCGTCCCTCGAGTTTCGTGTGCAGAGGTATTCACCAGGCCCGTTCATTCCGAATGCAGTCCTCCCTTATTCCCCAGTCCTCCCGCAGGACGTTGCGATACCAGGGATTTAGGTGGGAGACAGCTTCTTTCTTCCCTCACGTGGCGCCTGGGAGCAATTCTCAAAGCGCAGGTATTAGCAGTTCGGCCCACATCTGGCCTAGGCCTTCCCTAACTGCCTAAGGGGTGCAAAGCCGGCTCTGCTGGCGAGTTCTAGTTCTCCACCCTCCCCCATCTTGTGACTGGGGGATTGGTGACAGACGCATCTGCGGTTGGCCTTAGATATCAGTGGCAGGGCCACAGATCCCCCGAGGTCTGGCTGGCAATCCCAGGACGTTTGGCGGCAAAGCAAACGAGGTCTGGCTGGAAATCTCACGAGGTGGGGTTGGAAATCTCACGACGTTCGGCTGGAAATCCCAGGAGGTCGGGCTAGAAAGCTCACGAGGGTGGCCGGGAAACGCGCGACGTATGGCAGGCAAACTCACGAGGTTTGGTGGGAAAACTCATGCGCTTGGGCGGGGAACCTCACGAGGTTTGGCCGGGAAACTCACGGGGTTTGGCCGGGAAACTCACGCGGGTCGGCGGCAATTCTCAAGAGGGTTGTCGGGGAACGTCACAAGGGTTTTCGGGACATCTCCCGCGGTTTGGAGGGACATCTCCCGCGGTTTGGAGGGATAGCACCCCAGGTTTCCTGGCGTATCGGACGAGGCCCAGCGGGATACCTCACGATGTTTGGCGAGATCTCTCCCCAGGTTTGGGGGCTGTCTCGCCAGGGTTGGTGGGAGGCCTTCCCCGGTTTGGCCCGAAATCTCACCAGGTTGGCGGGATATCTCGCCATGTTTGCCTGGAAATCTCACCAGGTTTGGCGGGAAACCTCACCGGGTTGGGCGGGAAATCTCACGGGTTGGGCGGGAGATCTCACCTGATTTGGACCGAGTCTGGTGAGATTTCCATAAGATCTGGCGAGATTTCCCTGAGATCTCGCAAGAGCCGGGCTGTCACCTCAGCAGATTGATCCCCAAATCACCTGAGGTCCGGGGAAGGCAAGAGGTATAGATTCTTTCAACATTTCCGCGGTGTTGTGTGGCTAGTGCACCGAGCTTTAAGGTGTGGAGAGCCAGGGAAAGCCCCCACGGGCCTGCCTCCGTTCTCACCGTCCTGCAGTGGGCCCTTTGGCTTCTGGTTTCCCCTCCTGCTCTCCTGTGCCGGTCACCTCGCCGTGAGTGGGAAGGAGCTTTGCCCTGGCCCATTCATCCCGCATCCAAGCTCCTTTCTTACCTGCTTTAGAGCCAGGATGCTGAAACAACAGGGATTGAGGGAGACACCCTGTGTGTCTTCTTGAAGGGCATGCCTGGGACCAGTGAGGAAAGTTGACTGCTGCCCAACCCCTCCGTGTGGGTTCCCTACGGACACTGGGAGCACAGCAATCCCTGCTACGTACGGGTTACGAGATCCGCCCAGGGGCCAGCAAGTTTGCCCCACGGGCGAACGGTTTTTGGCCCTGGATCTCCCTAAATGCGCCGTGATCTCCACAGATTTCAATGAGACGTCCCAAGATTTTCCCCAGGATCAGGTGATCTCTGGCTAAAGAAGAGGTGTCTCTTCTTTGTCTTTTTCTGGCTGGTTGTGCGCTCAAGAGAGTCATCCTGAACGTTATCAATGGGTGCCACCTTCTCGTGCCTGGGGTGGCGCATTGCTTTTCCCTCCTGTTCCTGCCTTCCTCACTCCGTCCTTCGGGTTGAGTGTGAAAAACGCTTCAGCAGGCCTGCTCCTTCTGTTTTCAGGGCTCCCTTATTACCCCCACGTCAAAGATGTTGCGATTCCAGGGATTGACGTGGGAGACAAATTGTTGATTCCCTCCTGGTGTGCCTGGGAGTATTTCGACCACTGGAGCTATTGGACGTTGTGCACACTTCTGGAATGTGCCATCCCTAAGCACCGAAGTGGCTCAAAGCAGTCTGGGCTGGGGAGGGCCATTTCCCCACACCACCGCCCCCAGAGCCTGGGTGATTGGTCACAGATGCATCAAGTTTTGGCCACAGAAGACAAGAGCTGAGCCTGACATATCAGAAGATTTGGGTGAGATCTCGCGAGGCCGGGCTCGCTATCTCCGAGGTGTGGATGAGTTCTTCCCGGGTCTGGAGAGAAACCTCATGAGCTGAGGATGACATATCGGGATGTATGGCTAGAGGTCTCCGGACGTGTGGGTGAGATCTCACGTGATTTGGACGGATCTGGTGAAATTTCCGTGAGAACTGGCTCGATATGGGTGAGATCTAAAAGCTTGGCTTGGCGTCACATGAGATTTCCCTCCCAAATCACGGAGGTACGGTGAAGGAAAGAGGTCTATTTTCTTTCATGTCGAGGGCCTTCTGAGGCTACTGCAGAGAGCATTAAGGTATTGAGAGCTGGGAAGAGCCCCCACGGGGCCTGCCTCTATGCTCACCATCCTGCAATGGGGACCGTGGTTCCTTCTTTCCCCCTCCACTCTCCTGCTTCTCACACGTCTGGATGAGTGTGAGTCAGCATCCGCCTGGCCCCCGTACCGGCCCTTCTTAACTGCTTTAGAGCCAGGATGCTGAAACAACGGGGATTTCGGTGTGAGGCACTTGGTGTCTTTCCAAGGGCCATGTCTGTGACACATGAGGAAAGTGGAATTCTCGCCACCACTTCCATGCTGTGCCTTTCCGAAGGGCATTCCTGGGACGACGTAGGAAAACAGGAATCTGCCCGACACTTCCATCCGTATCAATCGCTTCCGTGAAGAAGCGTGCACCTGGCCCATCAGTGGTTCCGATGCCTTAGAGCCAGGATGCTGAAACACCAGGGATTGAGGGGTGAGAAACTTTGTGTCTCTCTCAAGGCATTCCTGGGCCCGATTAGGAAAGGACAATTCTGCTCAGCGCTTCCATGTGGACAAATCCCTTGGAGGAATAAGCATCCAGCTGGCCCACCGATGGTTTAGATGCCGAAGGGCCAGGATGCTGACCAACATGGTTTGAGGTGGGAGACACACTGTGCCTTTCTCAAGGGCTGCCTGTGAACCATTAGGAAAGGAGAATTCCGCCCAACCCTTCCATGTGTATTCACTGTTTCCATTAGGAACACCAGCCATCCCTGCTCCAGAGGGCCTAAACGATCCAGCCAAGGACCAGGGAGTTTGCCACAGGTGCGAAGGATTTTCGGGCCTACGTCTCCAGAAATGGGCCGAGATCTCACGAGATTTGTATGAGATCTCACCAGATTTTCCCCAAGATCATCTGATGTCTCGCTGAAGGAGAGGTATCGTTTCTTTTTCTTTTTCTGGGTGGTTTCGCCCTGAACAGAATCAGCCTTCATGTTTTGGGTGCGTGCTCACTTTTGGTGCTTAGGATGGCAAATCGCTTCCTCCTTCTCCTCCTGCTTTCCTCATTCCGTCCCTCGAGTTTCGTGTGCAGAGGTATTCACCAGGCCCGTTCATTCCGAATGCAGTCCTCCCTTATTCCCCAGTCCTCCCGCAGGACGTTGCGATACCAGGGATTTAGGTGGGAGACAGCTTCTTTCTTCCCTCACGTGGCGCCTGGGAGCAATTCTCAAAGCGCAGGTATTAGCAGTTCGGCCCACATCTGGCCTAGGCCTTCCCTAACTGCCTAAGGGGTGCAAAGCCGGCTCTGCTGGCGAGTTCTAGTTCTCCACCCTCCCCCATCTTGTGACTGGGGGATTGGTGACAGACGCATCTGCGGTTGGCCTTAGATATCAGTGGCAGGGCCACAGATCCCCCGAGGTCTGGCTGGCAATCCCAGGACGTTTGGCGGCAAAGCAAACGAGGTCTGGCTGGAAATCTCACGAGGTGGGGTTGGAAATCTCACGACGTTCGGCTGGAAATCCCAGGAGGTCGGGCTAGAAAGCTCACGAGGGTGGCCGGGAAACGCGCGACGTATGGCAGGCAAACTCACGAGGTTTGGTGGGAAAACTCATGCGCTTGGGCGGGGAACCTCACGAGGTTTGGCCGGGAAACTCACGGGGTTTGGCCGGGAAACTCACGCGGGTCGGCGGCAATTCTCAAGAGGGTTGTCGGGGAACGTCACAAGGGTTTTCGGGACATCTCCCGCGGTTTGGAGGGACATCTCCCGCGGTTTGGAGGGATAGCACCCCAGGTTTCCTGGCGTATCGGACGAGGCCCAGCGGGATACCTCACGATGTTTGGCGAGATCTCTCCCCAGGTTTGGGGGCTGTCTCGCCAGGGTTGGTGGGAGGCCTTCCCCGGTTTGGCCCGAAATCTCACCAGGTTGGCGGGATATCTCGCCATGTTTGCCTGGAAATCTCACCAGGTTTGGCGGGAAACCTCACCGGGTTGGGCGGGAAATCTCACGGGTTGGGCGGGAGATCTCACCTGATTTGGACCGAGTCTGGTGAGATTTCCATAAGATCTGGCGAGATTTCCCTGAGATCTCGCAAGAGCCGGGCTGTCACCTCAGCAGATTGATCCCCAAATCACCTGAGGTCCGGGGAAGGCAAGAGGTATAGATTCTTTCAACATTTCCGCGGTGTTGTGTGGCTAGTGCACCGAGCTTTAAGGTGTGGAGAGCCAGGGAAAGCCCCCACGGGCCTGCCTCCGTTCTCACCGTCCTGCAGTGGGCCCTTTGGCTTCTGGTTTCCCCTCCTGCTCTCCTGTGCCGGTCACCTCGCCGTGAGTGGGAAGGAGCTTTGCCCTGGCCCATTCATCCCGCATCCAAGCTCCTTTCTTACCTGCTTTAGAGCCAGGATGCTGAAACAACAGGGATTGAGGGAGACACCCTGTGTGTCTTCTTGAAGGGCATGCCTGGGACCAGTGAGGAAAGTTGACTGCTGCCCAACCCCTCCGTGTGGGTTCCCTACTGACACTGGGAGCACAGCAATCCCTGCTACGTACGGGTTACGAGATCCGCCCAGGGGCCAGCAAGTTTGCCCCACGGGCGAACGGTTTTTGGCCCTGGATCTCCCTAAATGCGCCGTGATCTCCACAGATTTCAATGAGACGTCCCAAGATTTTCCCCAGGATCAGGTGATCTCTGGCTAAAGAAGAGGTGTCTCTTCTTTGTCTTTTTCTGGCTGGTTGTGCGCTCAAGAGAGTCATCCTGAACGTTATCAATGGGTGCCACCTTCTCGTGCCTGGGGTGGCGCATTGCTTTTCCCTCCTGTTCCTGCCTTCCTCACTCCGTCCTTCGGGTTGAGTGTGAAAAACGCTTCAGCAGGCCTGCTCCTTCTGTTTTCAGGGCTCCCTTATTACCCCCACGTCAAAGATGTTGCGATTCCAGGGATTGACGTGGGAGACAAATTGTTGATTCCCTCCTGGTGTGCCTGGGAGTATTTCGACCACTGGAGCTATTGGACGTTGTGCACACTTCTGGAATGTGCCATCCCTAAGCACCGAAGTGGCTCAAAGCAGTCTGGGCTGGGGAGGGCCATTTCCCCACACCACCGCCCCCAGAGCCTGGGTGATTGGTCACAGATGCATCAAGTTTTGGCCACAGAAGACAAGAGCTGAGCCTGACATATCAGAAGATTTGGGTGAGATCTCGCGAGGCCGGGCTCGCTATCTCCGAGGTGTGGATGAGTTCTTCCCGGGTCTGGAGAGAAACCTCATGAGCTGAGGATGACATATCGGGATGTATGGCTAGAGGTCTCCGGACGTGTGGGTGAGATCTCACGTGATTTGGACGGATCTGGTGAAATTTCCGTGAGAACTGGCTCGATATGGGTGAGATCTAAAAGCTTGGCTTGGCGTCACATGAGATTTCCCTCCCAAATCACGGAGGTACGGTGAAGGAAAGAGGTCTATTTTCTTTCATGTCGAGGGCCTTCTGAGGCTACTGCAGAGAGCATTAAGGTATTGAGAGCTGGGAAGAGCCCCCACGGGGCCTGCCTCTATGCTCACCATCCTGCAATGGGGACCGTGGTTCCTTCTTTCCCCCTCCACTCTCCTGCTTCTCACACGTCTGGATGAGTGTGAGTCAGCATCCGCCTGGCCCCCGTACCGGCCCTTCTTAACTGCTTTAGAGCCAGGATGCTGAAACAACGGGGATTTCGGTGTGTGGCACTTGGTGTCTTTCCAAGGGCCATGTCTGTGACACATGAGGAAAGTGGAATTCTCGCCACCACTTCCATGCTGTGCCTTTCCGAAGGGCATTCCTGGGACGACGTAGGAAAACAGGAATCTGCCCGACACTTCCATCCGTATCAATCGCTTCCGTGAAGAAGCGTGCACCTGGCCCATCAGTGGTTCCGATGCCTTAGAGCCAGGATGCTGAAACACCAGGGATTGAGGGGTGAGAAACTTTGTGTCTCTCTCAAGGCATTCCTGGGCCCGATTAGGAAAGGACAATTCTGCCCAGCGCTTCCATGTGGACAAATCCCTTGGAGGAATAAGCATCCAGCTGGCCCACCGATGGTTTAGATGCCGAAGGGCCAGGATGCTGACCAACATGGTTTGAGGTGGGAGACACACTGTGCCTTTCTCAAGGGCTGCCTGTGAACCATTAGGAAAGGAGAATTCCGCCCAACCCTTCCATGTGTATTCACTGTTTCCATTAGGAACACCAGCCATCCCTGCTCCAGAGGGCCTAAACGATCCAGCCAAGGACCAGGGAGTTTGCCACAGGTGCGAAGGATTTTCGGGCCTACGTCTCCAGAAATGGGCCGAGATCTCACGAGATTTGTATGAGATCTCACCAGATTTTCCCCAAGATCATCTGATGTCTCGCTGAAGGAGAGGTATCGTTTCTTTTTCTTTTTCTGGGTGGTTTCGCCCTGAACAGAATCAGCCTTCATGTTTTGGGTGCGTGCTCACTTTTGGTGCTTAGGATGGCAAATCGCTTCCTCCTTCTCCTCCTGCTTTCCTCATTCCGTCCCTCGAGTTTCGTGTGCAGAGGTATTCACCAGGCCCGTTCATTCCGAATGCAGTCCTCCCTTATTCCCCAGTCCTCCCGCAGGACGTTGCGATACCAGGGATTTAGGTGGGAGACAGCTTCTTTCTTCCCTCACGTGGCGCCTGGGAGCAATTCTCAAAGCGCAGGTATTAGCAGTTCGGCCCACATCTGGCCTAGGCCTTCCCTAACTGCCTAAGGGGTGCAAAGCCGGCTCTGCTGGCGAGTTCTAGTTCTCCACCCTCCCCCATCTTGTGACTGGGGGATTGGTGACAGACGCATCTGCGGTTGGCCTTAGATATCAGTGGCAGGGCCACAGATCCCCCGAGGTCTGGCTGGCAATCCCAGGACGTTTGGCGGCAAAGCAAACGAGGTCTGGCTGGAAATCTCACGAGGTGGGGTTGGAAATCTCACGACGTTCGGCTGGAAATCCCAGGAGGTCGGGCTAGAAAGCTCACGAGGGTGGCCGGGAAACGCGCGACGTATGGCAGGCAAACTCACGAGGTTTGGTGGGAAAACTCATGCGCTTGGGCGGGGAACCTCACGAGGTTTGGCCGGGAAACTCACGGGGTTTGGCCGGGAAACTCACGCGGGTCGGCGGCAATTCTCAAGAGGGTTGTCGGGGAACGTCACAAGGGTTTTCGGGACATCTCCCGCGGTTTGGAGGGACATCTCCCGCGGTTTGGAGGGATAGCACCCCAGGTTTCCTGGCGTATCGGACGAGGCCCAGCGGGATACCTCACGATGTTTGGCGAGATCTCTCCCCAGGTTTGGGGGCTGTCTCGCCAGGGTTGGTGGGAGGCCTTCCCCGGTTTGGCCCGAAATCTCACCAGGTTGGCGGGATATCTCGCCATGTTTGCCTGGAAATCTCACCAGGTTTGGCGGGAAACCTCACCGGGTTGGGCGGGAAATCTCACGGGTTGGGCGGGAGATCTCACCTGATTTGGACCGAGTCTGGTGAGATTTCCATAAGATCTGGCGAGATTTCCCTGAGATCTCGCAAGAGCCGGGCTGTCACCTCAGCAGATTGATCCCCAAATCACCTGAGGTCCGGGGAAGGCAAGAGGTATAGATTCTTTCAACATTTCCGCGGTGTTGTGTGGCTAGTGCACCGAGCTTTAAGGTGTGGAGAGCCAGGGAAAGCCCCCACGGGCCTGCCTCCGTTCTCACCGTCCTGCAGTGGGCCCTTTGGCTTCTGGTTTCCCCTCCTGCTCTCCTGTGCCGGTCACCTCGCCGTGAGTGGGAAGGAGCTTTGCCCTGGCCCATTCATCCCGCATCCAAGCTCCTTTCTTACCTGCTTTAGAGCCAGGATGCTGAAACAACAGGGATTGAGGGAGACACCCTGTGTGTCTTCTTGAAGGGCATGCCTGGGACCAGTGAGGAAAGTTGACTGCTGCCCAACCCCTCCGTGTGGGTTCCCTACGGACACTGGGAGCACAGCAATCCCTGCTACGTACGGGTTACGAGATCCGCCCAGGGGCCAGCAAGTTTGCCCCACGGGCGAACGGTTTTTGGCCCTGGATCTCCCTAAATGCGCCGTGATCTCCACAGATTTCAATGAGACGTCCCAAGATTTTCCCCAGGATCAGGTGATCTCTGGCTAAAGAAGAGGTGTCTCTTCTTTGTCTTTTTCTGGCTGGTTGTGCGCTCAAGAGAGTCATCCTGAACGTTATCAATGGGTGCCACCTTCTCGTGCCTGGGGTGGCGCATTGCTTTTCCCTCCTGTTCCTGCCTTCCTCACTCCGTCCTTCGGGTTGAGTGTGAAAAACGCTTCAGCAGGCCTGCTCCTTCTGTTTTCAGGGCTCCCTTATTACCCCCACGTCAAAGATGTTGCGATTCCAGGGATTGACGTGGGAGACAAATTGTTGATTCCCTCCTGGTGTGCCTGGGAGTATTTCGACCACTGGAGCTATTGGACGTTGTGCACACTTCTGGAATGTGCCATCCCTAAGCACCGAAGTGGCTCAAAGCAGTCTGGGCTGGGGAGGGCCATTTCCCCACACCACCGCCCCCAGAGCCTGGGTGATTGGTCACAGATGCATCAAGTTTTGGCCACAGAAGACAAGAGCTGAGCCTGACATATCAGAAGATTTGGGTGAGATCTCGCGAGGCCGGGCTCGCTATCTCCGAGGTGTGGATGAGTTCTTCCCGGGTCTGGAGAGAAACCTCATGAGCTGAGGATGACATATCGGGATGTATGGCTAGAGGTCTCCGGACGTGTGGGTGAGATCTCACGTGATTTGGACGGATCTGGTGAAATTTCCGTGAGAACTGGCTCGATATGGGTGAGATCTAAAAGCTTGGCTTGGCGTCACATGAGATTTCCCTCCCAAATCACGGAGGTACGGTGAAGGAAAGAGGTCTATTTTCTTTCATGTCGAGGGCCTTCTGAGGCTACTGCAGAGAGCATTAAGGTATTGAGAGCTGGGAAGAGCCCCCACGGGGCCTGCCTCTATGCTCACCATCCTGCAATGGGGACCGTGGTTCCTTCTTTCCCCCTCCACTCTCCTGCTTCTCACACGTCTGGATGAGTGTGAGTCAGCATCCGCCTGGCCCCCGTACCGGCCCTTCTTAACTGCTTTAGAGCCAGGATGCTGAAACAACGGGGATTTCGGTGTGTGGCACTTGGTGTCTTTCCAAGGGCCATGTCTGTGACACATGAGGAAAGTGGAATTCTCGCCACCACTTCCATGCTGTGCCTTTCCGAAGGGCATTCCTGGGACGACGTAGGAAAACAGGAATCTGCCCGACACTTCCATCCGTATCAATCGCTTCCGTGAAGAAGCGTGCACCTGGCCCATCAGTGGTTCCGATGCCTTAGAGCCAGGATGCTGAAACACCAGGGATTGAGGGGTGAGAAACTTTGTGTCTCTCTCAAGGCATTCCTGGGCCCGATTAGGAAAGGACAATTCTGCCCAGCGCTTCCATGTGGACAAATCCCTTGGAGGAATAAGCATCCAGCTGGCCCACCGATGGTTTAGATGCCGAAGGGCCAGGATGCTGACCAACATGGTTTGAGGTGGGAGACACACTGTGCCTTTCTCAAGGGCTGCCTGTGAACCATTAGGAAAGGAGAATTCCGCCCAACCCTTCCATGTGTATTCACTGTTTCCATTAGGAACACCAGCCATCCCTGCTCCAGAGGGCCTAAACGATCCAGCCAAGGACCAGGGAGTTTGCCACAGGTGCGAAGGATTTTCGGGCCTACGTCTCCAGAAATGGGCCGAGATCTCACGAGATTTGTATGAGATCTCACCAGATTTTCCCCAAGATCATCTGATGTCTCGCTGAAGGAGAGGTATCGTTTCTTTTTCTTTTTCTGGGTGGTTTCGCCCTGAACAGAATCAGCCTTCATGTTTTGGGTGCGTGCTCACTTTTGGTGCTTAGGATGGCAAATCGCTTCCTCCTTCTCCTCCTGCTTTCCTCATTCCGTCCCTCGAGTTTCGTGTGCAGAGGTATTCACCAGGCCCGTTCATTCCGAATGCAGTCCTCCCTTATTCCCCAGTCCTCCCGCAGGACGTTGCGATACCAGGGATTTAGGTGGGAGACAGCTTCTTTCTTCCCTCACGTGGCGCCTGGGAGCAATTCTCAAAGCGCAGGTATTAGCAGTTCGGCCCACATCTGGCCTAGGCCTTCCCTAACTGCCTAAGGGGTGCAAAGCCGGCTCTGCTGGCGAGTTCTAGTTCTCCACCCTCCCCCATCTTGTGACTGGGGGATTGGTGACAGACGCATCTGCGGTTGGCCTTAGATATCAGTGGCAGGGCCACAGATCCCCCGAGGTCTGGCTGGCAATCCCAGGACGTTTGGCGGCAAAGCAAACGAGGTCTGGCTGGAAATCTCACGAGGTGGGGTTGGAAATCTCACGACGTTCGGCTGGAAATCCCAGGAGGTCGGGCTAGAAAGCTCACGAGGGTGGCCGGGAAACGCGCGACGTATGGCAGGCAAACTCACGAGGTTTGGTGGGAAAACTCATGCGCTTGGGCGGGGAACCTCACGAGGTTTGGCCGGGAAACTCACGGGGTTTGGCCGGGAAACTCACGCGGGTCGGCGGCAATTCTCAAGAGGGTTGTCGGGGAACGTCACAAGGGTTTTCGGGACATCTCCCGCGGTTTGGAGGGACATCTCCCGCGGTTTGGAGGGATAGCACCCCAGGTTTCCTGGCGTATCGGACGAGGCCCAGCGGGATACCTCACGATGTTTGGCGAGATCTCTCCCCAGGTTTGGGGGCTGTCTCGCCAGGGTTGGTGGGAGGCCTTCCCCGGTTTGGCCCGAAATCTCACCAGGTTGGCGGGATATCTCGCCATGTTTGCCTGGAAATCTCACCAGGTTTGGCGGGAAACCTCACCGGGTTGGGCGGGAAATCTCACGGGTTGGGCGGGAGATCTCACCTGATTTGGACCGAGTCTGGTGAGATTTCCATAAGATCTGGCGAGATTTCCCTGAGATCTCGCAAGAGCCGGGCTGTCACCTCAGCAGATTGATCCCCAAATCACCTGAGGTCCGGGGAAGGCAAGAGGTATAGATTCTTTCAACATTTCCGCGGTGTTGTGTGGCTAGTGCACCGAGCTTTAAGGTGTGGAGAGCCAGGGAAAGCCCCCACGGGCCTGCCTCCGTTCTCACCGTCCTGCAGTGGGCCCTTTGGCTTCTGGTTTCCCCTCCTGCTCTCCTGTGCCGGTCACCTCGCCGTGAGTGTGAAGGAGCTTTGCCCTGGCCCATTCATCCCGCATCCAAGCTCCTTTCTTACCTGCTTTAGAGCCAGGATGCTGAAACAACAGGGATTGAGGGAGACACCCTGTGTGTCTTCTTGAAGGGCATGCCTGGGACCAGTGAGGAAAGTTGACTGCTGCCCAACCCCTCCGTGTGGGTTCCCTACGGACACTGGGAGCACAGCAATCCCTGCTACGTACGGGTTACGAGATCCGCCCAGGGGCCAGCAAGTTTGCCCCACGGGCGAACGGTTTTTGGCCCTGGATCTCCCTAAATGCGCCGTGATCTCCACAGATTTCAATGAGACGTCCCAAGATTTTCCCCAGGATCAGGTGATCTCTGGCTAAAGAAGAGGTGTCTCTTCTTTGTCTTTTTCTGGCTGGTTGTGCGCTCAAGAGAGTCATCCTGAACGTTATCAATGGGTGCCACCTTCTCGTGCCTGGGGTGGCGCATTGCTTTTCCCTCCTGTTCCTGCCTTCCTCACTCCGTCCTTCGGGTTGAGTGTGAAAAACGCTTCAGCAGGCCTGCTCCTTCTGTTTTCAGGGCTCCCTTATTACCCCCACGTCAAAGATGTTGCGATTCCAGGGATTGACGTGGGAGACAAATTGTTGATTCCCTCCTGGTGTGCCTGGGAGTATTTCGACCACTGGAGCTATTGGACGTTGTGCACACTTCTGGAATGTGCCATCCCTAAGCACCGAAGTGGCTCAAAGCAGTCTGGGCTGGGGAGGGCCATTTCCCCACACCACCGCCCCCAGAGCCTGGGTGATTGGTCACAGATGCATCAAGTTTTGGCCACAGAAGACAAGAGCTGAGCCTGACATATCAGAAGATTTGGGTGAGATCTCGCGAGGCCGGGCTCGCTATCTCCGAGGTGTGGATGAGTTCTTCCCGGGTCTGGAGAGAAACCTCATGAGCTGAGGATGACATATCGGGATGTATGGCTAGAGGTCTCCGGACGTGTGGGTGAGATCTCACGTGATTTGGACGGATCTGGTGAAATTTCCGTGAGAACTGGCTCGATATGGGTGAGATCTAAAAGCTTGGCTTGGCGTCACATGAGATTTCCCTCCCAAATCACGGAGGTACGGTGAAGGAAAGAGGTCTATTTTCTTTCATGTCGAGGGCCTTCTGAGGCTACTGCAGAGAGCATTAAGGTATTGAGAGCTGGGAAGAGCCCCCACGGGGCCTGCCTCTATGCTCACCATCCTGCAATGGGGACCGTGGTTCCTTCTTTCCCCCTCCACTCTCCTGCTTCTCACACGTCTGGATGAGTGTGAGTCAGCATCCGCCTGGCCCCCGTACCGGCCCTTCTTAACTGCTTTAGAGCCAGGATGCTGAAACAACGGGGATTTCGGTGTGAGGCACTTGGTGTCTTTCCAAGGGCCATGTCTGTGACACATGAGGAAAGTGGAATTCTCGCCACCACTTCCATGCTGTGCCTTTCCGAAGGGCATTCCTGGGACGACGTAGGAAAACAGGAATCTGCCCGACACTTCCATCCGTATCAATCGCTTCCGTGAAGAAGCGTGCACCTGGCCCATCAGTGGTTCCGATGCCTTAGAGCCAGGATGCTGAAACACCAGGGATTGAGGGGTGAGAAACTTTGTGTCTCTCTCAAGGCATTCCTGGGCCCGATTAGGAAAGGACAATTCTGCCCAGCGCTTCCATGTGGACAAATCCCTTGGAGGAATAAGCATCCAGCTGGCCCACCGATGGTTTAGATGCCGAAGGGCCAGGATGCTGACCAACATGGTTTGAGGTGGGAGACACACTGTGCCTTTCTCAAGGGCTGCCTGTGAACCATTAGGAAAGGAGAATTCCGCCCAACCCTTCCATGTGTATTCACTGTTTCCATTAGGAACACCAGCCATCCCTGCTCCAGAGGGCCTAAACGATCCAGCCAAGGACCAGGGAGTTTGCCACAGGTGCGAAGGATTTTCGGGCCTACGTCTCCAGAAATGGGCCGAGATCTCACGAGATTTGTATGAGATCTCACCAGATTTTCCCCAAGATCATCTGATGTCTCGCTGAAGGAGAGGTATCGTTTCTTTTTCTTTTTCTGGGTGGTTTCGCCCTGAACAGAATCAGCCTTCATGTTTTGGGTGCGTGCTCACTTTTGGTGCTTAGGATGGCAAATCGCTTCCTCCTTCTCCTCCTGCTTTCCTCATTCCGTCCCTCGAGTTTCGTGTGCAGAGGTATTCACCAGGCCCGTTCATTCCGAATGCAGTCCTCCCTTATTCCCCAGTCCTCCCGCAGGACGTTGCGATACCAGGGATTTAGGTGGGAGACAGCTTCTTTCTTCCCTCACGTGGCGCCTGGGAGCAATTCTCAAAGCGCAGGTATTAGCAGTTCGGCCCACATCTGGCCTAGGCCTTCCCTAACTGCCTAAGGGGTGCAAAGCCGGCTCTGCTGGCGAGTTCTAGTTCTCCACCCTCCCCCATCTTGTGACTGGGGGATTGGTGACAGACGCATCTGCGGTTGGCCTTAGATATCAGTGGCAGGGCCACAGATCCCACGAGGTCTGGCTGGCAATCCCAGGACGTTTGGCGGCAAAGCAAACGAGGTCTGGCTGGAAATCTCACGAGGTGGGGTTGGAAATCTCACGACGTTCGGCTGGAAATCCCAGGAGGTCGGGCTAGAAAGCTCACGAGGGTGGCCGGGAAACGCGCGACGTATGGCAGGCAAACTCACGAGGTTTGGTGGGAAAACTCATGCGCTTGGGCGGGGAACCTCACGAGGTTTGGCCGGGAAACTCACGGGGTTTGGCCGGGAAACTCACGCGGGTCGGCGGCAATTCTCAAGAGGGTTGTCGGGGAACGTCACAAGGGTTTTCGGGACATCTCCCGCGGTTTGGAGGGACATCTCCCGCGGTTTGGAGGGATAGCACCCCAGGTTTCCTGGCGTATCGGACGAGGCCCAGCGGGATACCTCACGATGTTTGGCGAGATCTCTCCCCAGGTTTGGGGGCTGTCTCGCCAGGGTTGGTGGGAGGCCTTCCCCGGTTTGGCCCGAAATCTCACCAGGTTGGCGGGATATCTCGCCATGTTTGCCTGGAAATCTCACCAGGTTTGGCGGGAAACCTCACCGGGTTGGGCGGGAAAT
This sequence comes from Mirounga angustirostris, assembly GCF_029215605.1. Taxonomy (NCBI): domain Eukaryota; kingdom Metazoa; phylum Chordata; class Mammalia; order Carnivora; family Phocidae; genus Mirounga; species Mirounga angustirostris. Next base: position 49,443 of record NW_026991822.1, read on the forward strand.
CTCACGGGTTGGGCGGGAGATCTCACCTGATTTGGACCGAGTCTGGTGAGATTTCCATAAGATCTGGCGAGATTTCCCTGAGATCTCGCAAGAGCCGGGCTGTCACCTCAGCAGATTGATCCCCAAATCACCTGAGGTCCGGGGAAGGCAAGAGGTATAGATTCTTTCAACATTTCCGCGGTGTTGTGTGGCTAGTGCACCGAGCTTTAAGGTGTGGAGAGCCAGGGAAAGCCCCCACGGGCCTGCCTCCGTTCTCACCGTCCTGCAGTGGGCCCTTTGGCTTCTGGTTTCCCCTCCTGCTCTCCTGTGCCGGTCACCTCGCCGTGAGTGTGAAGGAGCTTTGCCCTGGCCCATTCATCCCGCATCCAAGCTCCTTTCTTACCTGCTTTAGAGCCAGGATGCTGAAACAACAGGGATTGAGGGAGACACCCTGTGTGTCTTCTTGAAGGGCATGCCTGGGACCAGTGAGGAAAGTTGACTGCTGCCCAACCCCTCCGTGTGGGTTCCCTACGGACACTGGGAGCACAGCAATCCCTGCTACGTACGGGTTACGAGATCCGCCCAGGGGCCAGCAAGTTTGCCCCACGGGCGAACGGTTTTTGGCCCTGGATCTCCCTAAATGCGCCGTGATCTCCACAGATTTCAATGAGACGTCCCAAGATTTTCCCCAGGATCAGGTGATCTCTGGCTAAAGAAGAGGTGTCTCTTCTTTGTCTTTTTCTGGCTGGTTGTGCGCTCAAGAGAGTCATCCTGAACGTTATCAATGGGTGCCACCTTCTCGTGCCTGGGGTGGCGCATTGCTTTTCCCTCCTGTTCCTGCCTTCCTCACTCCGTCCTTCGGGTTGAGTGTGAAAAACGCTTCAGCAGGCCTGCTCCTTCTGTTTTCAGGGCTCCCTTATTACCCCCACGTCAAAGATGTTGCGATTCCAGGGATTGACGTGGGAGACAAATTGTTGATTCCCTCCTGGTGTGCCTGGGAGTATTTCGACCACTGGAGCTATTGGACGTTGTGCACACTTCTGGAATGTGCCATCCCTAAGCACCGAAGTGGCTCAAAGCAGTCTGGGCTGGGGAGGGCCATTTCCCCACACCACCGCCCCCAGAGCCTGGGTGATTGGTCACAGATGCATCAAGTTTTGGCCACAGAAGACAAGAGCTGAGCCTGACATATCAGAAGATTTGGGTGAGATCTCGCGAGGCCGGGCTCGCTATCTCCGAGGTGTGGATGAGTTCTTCCCGGGTCTGGAGAGAAACCTCATGAGCTGAGGATGACATATCGGGATGTATGGCTAGAGGTCTCCGGACGTGTGGGTGAGATCTCACGTGATTTGGACGGATCTGGTGAAATTTCCGTGAGAACTGGCTCGATATGGGTGAGATCTAAAAGCTTGGCTTGGCGTCACATGAGATTTCCCTCCCAAATCACGGAGGTACGGTGAAGGAAAGAGGTCTATTTTCTTTCATGTCGAGGGCCTTCTGAGGCTACTGCAGAGAGCATTAAGGTATTGAGAGCTGGGAAGAGCCCCCACGGGGCCTGCCTCTATGCTCACCATCCTGCAATGGGGACCGTGGTTCCTTCTTTCCCCCTCCACTCTCCTGCTTCTCACACGTCTGGATGAGTGTGAGTCAGCATCCGCCTGGCCCCCGTACCGGCCCTTCTTAACTGCTTTAGAGCCAGGATGCTGAAACAACGGGGATTTCGGTGTGAGGCACTTGGTGTCTTTCCAAGGGCCATGTCTGTGACACATGAGGAAAGTGGAATTCTCGCCACCACTTCCATGCTGTGCCTTTCCGAAGGGCATTCCTGGGACGACGTAGGAAAACAGGAATCTGCCCGACACTTCCATCCGTATCAATCGCTTCCGTGAAGAAGCGTGCACCTGGCCCATCAGTGGTTCCGATGCCTTAGAGCCAGGATGCTGAAACACCAGGGATTGAGGGGTGAGAAACTTTGTGTCTCTCTCAAGGCATTCCTGGGCCCGATTAGGAAAGGACAATTCTGCCCAGCGCTTCCATGTGGACAAATCCCTTGGAGGAATAAGCATCCAGCTGGCCCACCGATGGTTTAGATGCCGAAGGGCCAGGATGCTGACCAACATGGTTTGAGGTGGGAGACACACTGTGCCTTTCTCAAGGGCTGCCTGTGAACCATTAGGAAAGGAGAATTCCGCCCAACCCTTCCATGTGTATTCACTGTTTCCATTAGGAACACCAGCCATCCCTGCTCCAGAGGGCCTAAACGATCCAGCCAAGGACCAGGGAGTTTGCCACAGGTGCGAAGGATTTTCGGGCCTACGTCTCCAGAAATGGGCCGAGATCTCACGAGATTTGTATGAGATCTCACCAGATTTTCCCCAAGATCATCTGATGTCTCGCTGAAGGAGAGGTATCGTTTCTTTTTCTTTTTCTGGGTGGTTTCGCCCTGAACAGAATCAGCCTTCATGTTTTGGGTGCGTGCTCACTTTTGGTGCTTAGGATGGCAAATCGCTTCCTCCTTCTCCTCCTGCTTTCCTCATTCCGTCCCTCGAGTTTCGTGTGCAGAGGTATTCACCAGGCCCGTTCATTCCGAATGCAGTCCTCCCTTATTCCCCAGTCCTCCCGCAGGACGTTGCGATACCAGGGATTTAGGTGGGAGACAGCTTCTTTCTTCCCTCACGTGGCGCCTGGGAGCAATTCTCAAAGCGCAGGTATTAGCAGTTCGGCCCACATCTGGCCTAGGCCTTCCCTAACTGCCTAAGGGGTGCAAAGCCGGCTCTGCTGGCGAGTTCTAGTTCTCCACCCTCCCCCATCTTGTGACTGGGGGATTGGTGACAGACGCATCTGCGGTTGGCCTTAGATATCAGTGGCAGGGCCACAGATCCCACGAGGTCTGGCTGGCAATCCCAGGACGTTTGGCGGCAAAGCAAACGAGGTCTGGCTGGAAATCTCACGAGGTGGGGTTGGAAATCTCACGACGTTCGGCTGGAAATCCCAGGAGGTCGGGCTAGAAAGCTCACGAGGGTGGCCGGGAAACGCGCGACGTATGGCAGGCAAACTCACGAGGTTTGGTGGGAAAACTCATGCGCTTGGGCGGGGAACCTCACGAGGTTTGGCCGGGAAACTCACGGGGTTTGGCCGGGAAACTCACGCGGGTCGGCGGCAATTCTCAAGAGGGTTGTCGGGGAACGTCACAAGGGTTTTCGGGACATCTCCCGCGGTTTGGAGGGACATCTCCCGCGGTTTGGAGGGATAGCACCCCAGGTTTCCTGGCGTATCGGACGAGGCCCAGCGGGATACCTCACGATGTTTGGCGAGATCTCTCCCCAGGTTTGGGGGCTGTCTCGCCAGGGTTGGTGGGAGGCCTTCCCCGGTTTGGCCCGAAATCTCACCAGGTTGGCGGGATATCTCGCCATGTTTGCCTGGAAATCTCACCAGGTTTGGCGGGAAACCTCACCGGGTTGGGCGGGAAATCTCACGGGTTGGGCGGGAGATCTCACCTGATTTGGACCGAGTCTGGTGAGATTTCCATAAGATCTGGCGAGATTTCCCTGAGATCTCGCAAGAGCCGGGCTGTCACCTCAGCAGATTGATCCCCAAATCACCTGAGGTCCGGGGAAGGCAAGAGGTATAGATTCTTTCAACATTTCCGCGGTGTTGTGTGGCTAGTGCACCGAGCTTTAAGGTGTGGAGAGCCAGGGAAAGCCCCCACGGGCCTGCCTCCGTTCTCACCGTCCTGCAGTGGGCCCTTTGGCTTCTGGTTTCCCCTCCTGCTCTCCTGTGCCGGTCACCTCGCCGTGAGTGTGAAGGAGCTTTGCCCTGGCCCATTCATCCCGCATCCAAGCTCCTTTCTTACCTGCTTTAGAGCCAGGATGCTGAAACAACAGGGATTGAGGGAGACACCCTGTGTGTCTTCTTGAAGGGCATGCCTGGGACCAGTGAGGAAAGTTGACTGCTGCCCAACCCCTCCGTGTGGGTTCCCTACGGACACTGGGAGCACAGCAATCCCTGCTACGTACGGGTTACGAGATCCGCCCAGGGGCCAGCAAGTTTGCCCCACGGGCGAACGGTTTTTGGCCCTGGATCTCCCTAAATGCGCCGTGATCTCCACAGATTTCAATGAGACGTCCCAAGATTTTCCCCAGGATCAGGTGATCTCTGGCTAAAGAAGAGGTGTCTCTTCTTTGTCTTTTTCTGGCTGGTTGTGCGCTCAAGAGAGTCATCCTGAACGTTATCAATGGGTGCCACCTTCTCGTGCCTGGGGTGGCGCATTGCTTTTCCCTCCTGTTCCTGCCTTCCTCACTCCGTCCTTCGGGTTGAGTGTGAAAAACGCTTCAGCAGGCCTGCTCCTTCTGTTTTCAGGGCTCCCTTATTACCCCCACGTCAAAGATGTTGCGATTCCAGGGATTGACGTGGGAGACAAATTGTTGATTCCCTCCTGGTGTGCCTGGGAGTATTTCGACCACTGGAGCTATTGGACGTTGTGCACACTTCTGGAATGTGCCATCCCTAAGCACCGAAGTGGCTCAAAGCAGTCTGGGCTGGGGAGGGCCATTTCCCCACACCACCGCCCCCAGAGCCTGGGTGATTGGTCACAGATGCATCAAGTTTTGGCCACAGAAGACAAGAGCTGAGCCTGACATATCAGAAGATTTGGGTGAGATCTCGCGAGGCCGGGCTCGCTATCTCCGAGGTGTGGATGAGTTCTTCCCGGGTCTGGAGAGAAACCTCATGAGCTGAGGATGACATATCGGGATGTATGGCTAGAGGTCTCCGGACGTGTGGGTGAGATCTCACGTGATTTGGACGGATCTGGTGAAATTTCCGTGAGAACTGGCTCGATATGGGTGAGATCTAAAAGCTTGGCTTGGCGTCACATGAGATTTCCCTCCCAAATCACGGAGGTACGGTGAAGGAAAGAGGTCTATTTTCTTTCATGTCGAGGGCCTTCTGAGGCTACTGCAGAGAGCATTAAGGTATTGAGAGCTGGGAAGAGCCCCCACGGGGCCTGCCTCTATGCTCACCATCCTGCAATGGGGACCGTGGTTCCTTCTTTCCCCCTCCACTCTCCTGCTTCTCACACGTCTGGATGAGTGTGAGTCAGCATCCGCCTGGCCCCCGTACCGGCCCTTCTTAACTGCTTTAGAGCCAGGATGCTGAAACAACGGGGATTTCGGTGTGAGGCACTTGGTGTCTTTCCAAGGGCCATGTCTGTGACACATGAGGAAAGTGGAATTCTCGCCACCACTTCCATGTTGTGCCTTTCCGAAGGGCATTCCTGGGACGACGTAGGAAAACAGGAATCTGCCCGACACTTCCATCCGTATCAATCGCTTCCGTGAAGAAGCGTGCACCTGGCCCATCAGTGGTTCCGATGCCTTAGAGCCAGGATGCTGAAACACCAGGGATTGAGGGGTGAGAAACTTTGTGTCTCTCTCAAGGCATTCCTGGGCCCGATTAGGAAAGGACAATTCTGCCCAGCGCTTCCATGTGGACAAATCCCTTGGAGGAATAAGCATCCAGCTGGCCCACCGATGGTTTAGATGCCGAAGGGCCAGGATGCTGACCAACATGGTTTGAGGTGGGAGACACACTGTGCCTTTCTCAAGGGCTGCCTGTGAACCATTAGGAAAGGAGAATTCCGCCCAACCCTTCCATGTGTATTCACTGTTTCCATTAGGAACACCAGCCATCCCTGCTCCAGAGGGCCTAAACGATCCAGCCAAGGACCAGGGAGTTTGCCACAGGTGCGAAGGATTTTCGGGCCTACGTCTCCAGAAATGGGCCGAGATCTCACGAGATTTGTATGAGATCTCACCAGATTTTCCCCAAGATCATCTGATGTCTCGCTGAAGGAGAGGTATCGTTTCTTTTTCTTTTTCTGGGTGGTTTCGCCCTGAACAGAATCAGCCTTCATGTTTTGGGTGCGTGCTCACTTTTGGTGCTTAGGATGGCAAATCGCTTCCTCCTTCTCCTCCTGCTTTCCTCATTCCGTCCCTCGAGTTTCGTGTGCAGAGGTATTCACCAGGCCCGTTCATTCCGAATGCAGTCCTCCCTTATTCCCCAGTCCTCCCGCAGGACGTTGCGATACCAGGGATTTAGGTGGGAGACAGCTTCTTTCTTCCCTCACGTGGCGCCTGGGAGCAATTCTCAAAGCGCAGGTATTAGCAGTTCGGCCCACATCTGGCCTAGGCCTTCCCTAACTGCCTAAGGGGTGCAAAGCCGGCTCTGCTGGCGAGTTCTAGTTCTCCACCCTCCCCCATCTTGTGACTGGGGGATTGGTGACAGACGCATCTGCGGTTGGCCTTAGATATCAGTGGCAGGGCCACAGATCCCACGAGGTCTGGCTGGCAATCCCAGGACGTTTGGCGGCAAAGCAAACGAGGTCTGGCTGGAAATCTCACGAGGTGGGGTTGGAAATCTCACGACGTTCGGCTGGAAATCCCAGGAGGTCGGGCTAGAAAGCTCACGAGGGTGGCCGGGAAACGCGCGACGTATGGCAGGCAAACTCACGAGGTTTGGTGGGAAAACTCATGCGCTTGGGCGGGGAACCTCACGAGGTTTGGCCGGGAAACTCACGGGGTTTGGCCGGGAAACTCACGCGGGTCGGCGGCAATTCTCAAGAGGGTTGTCGGGGAACGTCACAAGGGTTTTCGGGACATCTCCCGCGGTTTGGAGGGACATCTCCCGCGGTTTGGAGGGATAGCACCCCAGGTTTCCTGGCGTATCGGACGAGGCCCAGCGGGATACCTCACGATGTTTGGCGAGATCTCTCCCCAGGTTTGGGGGCTGTCTCGCCAGGGTTGGTGGGAGGCCTTCCCCGGTTTGGCCCGAAATCTCACCAGGTTGGCGGGATATCTCGCCATGTTTGCCTGGAAATCTCACCAGGTTTGGCGGGAAACCTCACCGGGTTGGGCGGGAAATCTCACGGGTTGGGCGGGAGATCTCACCTGATTTGGACCGAGTCTGGTGAGATTTCCATAAGATCTGGCGAGATTTCCCTGAGATCTCGCAAGAGCCGGGCTGTCACCTCAGCAGATTGATCCCCAAATCACCTGAGGTCCGGGGAAGGCAAGAGGTATAGATTCTTTCAACATTTCCGCGGTGTTGTGTGGCTAGTGCACCGAGCTTTAAGGTGTGGAGAGCCAGGGAAAGCCCCCACGGGCCTGCCTCCGTTCTCACCGTCCTGCAGTGGGCCCTTTGGCTTCTGGTTTCCCCTCCTGCTCTCCTGTGCCGGTCACCTCGCCGTGAGTGTGAAGGAGCTTTGCCCTGGCCCATTCATCCCGCATCCAAGCTCCTTTCTTACCTGCTTTAGAGCCAGGATGCTGAAACAACAGGGATTGAGGGAGACACCCTGTGTGTCTTCTTGAAGGGCATGCCTGGGACCAGTGAGGAAAGTTGACTGCTGCCCAACCCCTCCGTGTGGGTTCCCTACGGACACTGGGAGCACAGCAATCCCTGCTACGTACGGGTTACGAGATCCGCCCAGGGGCCAGCAAGTTTGCCCCACGGGCGAACGGTTTTTGGCCCTGGATCTCCCTAAATGCGCCGTGATCTCCACAGATTTCAATGAGACGTCCCAAGATTTTCCCCAGGATCAGGTGATCTCTGGCTAAAGAAGAGGTGTCTCTTCTTTGTCTTTTTCTGGCTGGTTGTGCGCTCAAGAGAGTCATCCTGAACGTTATCAATGGGTGCCACCTTCTCGTGCCTGGGGTGGCGCATTGCTTTTCCCTCCTGTTCCTGCCTTCCTCACTCCGTCCTTCGGGTTGAGTGTGAAAAACGCTTCAGCAGGCCTGCTCCTTCTGTTTTCAGGGCTCCCTTATTACCCCCACGTCAAAGATGTTGCGATTCCAGGGATTGACGTGGGAGACAAATTGTTGATTCCCTCCTGGTGTGCCTGGGAGTATTTCGACCACTGGAGCTATTGGACGTTGTGCACACTTCTGGAATGTGCCATCCCTAAGCACCGAAGTGGCTCAAAGCAGTCTGGGCTGGGGAGGGCCATTTCCCCACACCACCGCCCCCAGAGCCTGGGTGATTGGTCACAGATGCATCAAGTTTTGGCCACAGAAGACAAGAGCTGAGCCTGACATATCAGAAGATTTGGGTGAGATCTCGCGAGGCCGGGCTCGCTATCTCCGAGGTGTGGATGAGTTCTTCCCGGGTCTGGAGAGAAACCTCATGAGCTGAGGATGACATATCGGGATGTATGGCTAGAGGTCTCCGGACGTGTGGGTGAGATCTCACGTGATTTGGACGGATCTGGTGAAATTTCCGTGAGAACTGGCTCGATATGGGTGAGATCTAAAAGCTTGGCTTGGCGTCACATGAGATTTCCCTCCCAAATCACGGAGGTACGGTGAAGGAAAGAGGTCTATTTTCTTTCATGTCGAGGGCCTTCTGAGGCTACTGCAGAGAGCATTAAGGTATTGAGAGCTGGGAAGAGCCCCCACGGGGCCTGCCTCTATGCTCACCATCCTGCAATGGGGACCGTGGTTCCTTCTTTCCCCCTCCACTCTCCTGCTTCTCACACGTCTGGATGAGTGTGAGTCAGCATCCGCCTGGCCCCCGTACCGGCCCTTCTTAACTGCTTTAGAGCCAGGATGCTGAAACAACGGGGATTTCGGTGTGAGGCACTTGGTGTCTTTCCAAGGGCCATGTCTGTGACACATGAGGAAAGTGGAATTCTCGCCACCACTTCCATGCTGTGCCTTTCCGAAGGGCATTCCTGGGACGACGTAGGAAAACAGGAATCTGCCCGACACTTCCATCCGTATCAATCGCTTCCGTGAAGAAGCGTGCACCTGGCCCATCAGTGGTTCCGATGCCTTAGAGCCAGGATGCTGAAACACCAGGGATTGAGGGGTGAGAAACTTTGTGTCTCTCTCAAGGCATTCCTGGGCCCGATTAGGAAAGGACAATTCTGCCCAGCGCTTCCATGTGGACAAATCCCTTGGAGGAATAAGCATCCAGCTGGCCCACCGATGGTTTAGATGCCGAAGGGCCAGGATGCTGACCAACATGGTTTGAGGTGGGAGACACACTGTGCCTTTCTCAAGGGCTGCCTGTGAACCATTAGGAAAGGAGAATTCCGCCCAACCCTTCCATGTGTATTCACTGTTTCCATTAGGAACACCAGCCATCCCTGCTCCAGAGGGCCTAAACGATCCAGCCAAGGACCAGGGAGTTTGCCACAGGTGCGAAGGATTTTCGGGCCTACGTCTCCAGAAATGGGCCGAGATCTCACGAGATTTGTATGAGATCTCACCAGATTTTCCCCAAGATCATCTGATGTCTCGCTGAAGGAGAGGTATCGTTTCTTTTTCTTTTTCTGGGTGGTTTCGCCCTGAACAGAATCAGCCTTCATGTTTTGGGTGCGTGCTCACTTTTGGTGCTTAGGATGGCAAATCGCTTCCTCCTTCTCCTCCTGCTTTCCTCATTCCGTCCCTCGAGTTTCGTGTGCAGAGGTATTCACCAGGCCCGTTCATTCCGAATGCAGTCCTCCCTTATTCCCCAGTCCTCCCGCAGGACGTTGCGATACCAGGGATTTAGGTGGGAGACAGCTTCTTTCTTCCCTCACGTGGCGCCTGGGAGCAATTCTCAAAGCGCAGGTATTAGCAGTTCGGCCCACATCTGGCCTAGGCCTTCCCTAACTGCCTAAGGGGTGCAAAGCCGGCTCTGCTGGCGAGTTCTAGTTCTCCACCCTCCCCCATCTTGTGACTGGGGGATTGGTGACAGACGCATCTGCGGTTGGCCTTAGATAGCAGTGGCAGGGCCACAGATCCCACGAGGTCTGGCTGGCAATCCCAGGACGTTTGGCGGCAAAGCAAACGAGGTCTGGCTGGAAATCTCACGAGGTGGGGTTGGAAATCTCACGACGTTCGGCTGGAAATCCCAGGAGGTCGGGCTAGAAAGCTCACGAGGGTGGCCGGGAAACGCGCGACGTATGGCAGGCAAACTCACGAGGTTTGGTGGGAAAACTCATGCGCTTGGGCGGGGAACCTCACGAGGTTTGGCCGGGAAACTCACGGGGTTTGGCCGGGAAACTCACGCGGGTCGGCGGCAATTCTCAAGAGGGTTGTCGGGGAACGTCACAAGGGTTTTCGGGACATCTCCCGCGGTTTGGAGGGACATCTCCCGCGGTTTGGAGGGATAGCACCCCAGGTTTCCTGGCGTATCGGACGAGGCCCAGCGGGATACCTCACGATGTTTGGCGAGATCTCTCCCCAGGTTTGGGGGCTGTCTCGCCAGGGTTGGTGGGAGGCCTTCCCCGGTTTGGCCCGAAATCTCACCAGGTTGGCGGGATATCTCGCCATGTTTGCCTGGAAATCTCACCAGGTTTGGCGGGAAACCTCACCGGGTTGGGCGGGAAATCTCACGGGTTGGGCGGGAGATCTCACCTGATTTGGACCGAGTCTGGTGAGATTTCCATAAGATCTGGCGAGATTTCCCTGAGATCTCGCAAGAGCCGGGCTGTCACCTCAGCAGATTGATCCCCAAATCACCTGAGGTCCGGGGAAGGCAAGAGGTATAGATTCTTTCAACATTTCCGCGGTGTTGTGTGGCTAGTGCACCGAGCTTTAAGGTGTGGAGAGCCAGGGAAAGCCCCCACGGGCCTGCCTCCGTTCTCACCGTCCTGCAGTGGGCCCTTTGGCTTCTGGTTTCCCCTCCTGCTCTCCTGTGCCGGTCACCTCGCCGTGAGTGTGAAGGAGCTTTGCCCTGGCCCATTCATCCCGCATCCAAGCTCCTTTCTTACCTGCTTTAGAGCCAGGATGCTGAAACAACAGGGATTGAGGGAGACACCCTGTGTGTCTTCTTGAAGGGCATGCCTGGGACCAGTGAGGAAAGTTGACTGCTGCCCAACCCCTCCGTGTGGGTTCCCTACGGACACTGGGAGCACAGCAATCCCTGCTACGTACGGGTTACGAGATCCGCCCAGGGGCCAGCAAGTTTGCCCCACGGGCGAACGGTTTTTGGCCCTGGATCTCCCTAAATGCGCCGTGATCTCCACAGATTTCAATGAGACGTCCCAAGATTTTCCCCAGGATCAGGTGATCTCTGGCTAAAGAAGAGGTGTCTCTTCTTTGTCTTTTTCTGGCTGGTTGTGCGCTCAAGAGAGTCATCCTGAACGTTATCAATGGGTGCCACCTTCTCGTGCCTGGGGTGGCGCATTGCTTTTCCCTCCTGTTCCTGCCTTCCTCACTCCGTCCTTCGGGTTGAGTGTGAAAAACGCTTCAGCAGGCCTGCTCCTTCTGTTTTCAGGGCTCCCTTATTACCCCCACGTCAAAGATGTTGCGATTCCAGGGATTGACGTGGGAGACAAATTGTTGATTCCCTCCTGGTGTGCCTGGGAGTATTTCGACCACTGGAGCTATTGGACGTTGTGCACACTTCTGGAATGTGCCATCCCTAAGCACCGAAGTGGCTCAAAGCAGTCTGGGCTGGGGAGGGCCATTTCCCCACACCACCGCCCCCAGAGCCTGGGTGATTGGTCACAGATGCATCAAGTTTTGGCCACAGAAGACAAGAGCTGAGCCTGACATATCAGAAGATTTGGGTGAGATCTCGCGAGGCCGGGCTCGCTATCTCCGAGGTGTGGATGAGTTCTTCCCGGGTCTGGAGAGAAACCTCATGAGCTGAGGATGACATATCGGGATGTATGGCTAGAGGTCTCCGGACGTGTGGGTGAGATCTCACGTGATTTGGACGGATCTGGTGAAATTTCCGTGAGAACTGGCTCGATATGGGTGAGATCTAAAAGCTTGGCTTGGCGTCACATGAGATTTCCCTGCCAAATCACGGAGGTACGGTGAAGGAAAGAGGTCTATTTTCTTTCATGTCGAGGGCCTTCTGAGGCTACTGCAGAGAGCATTAAGGTATTGAGAGCTGGGAAGAGCCCCCACGGGGCCTGCCTCTATGCTCACCATCCTGCAATGGGGACCGTGGTTCCTTCTTTCCCCCTCCACTCTCCTGCTTCTCACACGTCTGGATGAGTGTGAGTCAGCATCCGCCTGGCCCCCGTACCGGCCCTTCTTAACTGCTTTAGAGCCAGGATGCTGAAACAACGGGGATTTCGGTGTGAGGCACTTGGTGTCTTTCCAAGGGCCATGTCTGTGACACATGAGGAAAGTGGAATTCTCGCCACCACTTCCATGCTGTGCCTTTCCGAAGGGCATTCCTGGGACGACGTAGGAAAACAGGAATCTGCCCGACACTTCCATCCGTATCAATCGCTTCCGTGAAGAAGCGTGCACCTGGCCCATCAGTGGTTCCGATGCCTTAGAGCCAGGATGCTGAAACACCAGGGATTGAGGGGTGAGAAACTTTGTGTCTCTCTCAAGGCATTCCTGGGCCCGATTAGGAAAGGACAATTCTGCCCAGCGCTTCCATGTGGACAAATCCCTTGGAGGAATAAGCATCCAGCTGGCCCACCGATGGTTTAGATGCCGAAGGGCCAGGATGCTGACCAACATGGTTTGAGGTGGGAGACACACTGTGCCTTTCTCAAGGGCTGCCTGTGAACCATTAGGAAAGGAGAATTCCGCCCAACCCTTCCATGTGTATTCACTGTTTCCATTAGGAACACCAGCCATCCCTGCTCCAGAGGGCCTAAACGATCCAGCCAAGGACCAGGGAGTTTGCCACAGGTGCGAAGGATTTTCGGGCCTACGTCTCCAGAAATGGGCCGAGATCTCACGAGATTTGTATGAGATCTCACCAGATTTTCCCCAAGATCATCTGATGTCTCGCTGAAGGAGAGGTATCGTTTCTTTTTCTTTTTCTGGGTGGTTTCGCCCTGAACAGAATCAGCCTTCATGTTTTGGGTGCGTGCTCACTTTTGGTGCTTAGGATGGCAAATCGCTTCCTCCTTCTCCTCCTGCTTTCCTCATTCCGTCCCTCGAGTTTCGTGTGCAGAGGTATTCACCAGGCCCGTTCATTCCGAATGCAGTCCTCCCTTATTCCCCAGTCCTCCCGCAGGACGTTGCGATACCAGGGATTTAGGTGGGAGACAGCTTCTTTCTTCCCTCACGTGGCGCCTGGGAGCAATTCTCAAAGCGCAGGTATTAGCAGTTCGGCCCACATCTGGCCTAGGCCTTCCCTAACTGCCTAAGGGGTGCAAAGCCGGCTCTGCTGGCGAGTTCTAGTTCTCCACCCTCCCCCATCTTGTGACTGGGGGATTGGTGACAGACGCATCTGCGGTTGGCCTTAGATATCAGTGGCAGGGCCACAGATCCCCCGAGGTCTGGCTGGCAATCCCAGGACGTTTGGCGGCAAAGCAAACGAGGTCTGGCTGGAAATCTCACGAGGTGGGGTTGGAAATCTCACGACGTTCGGCTGGAAATCCCAGGAGGTCGGGCTAGAAAGCTCACGAGGGTGGCCGGGAAACGCGCGACGTATGGCAGGCAAACTCACGAGGTTTGGTGGGAAAACTCATGCGCTTGGGCGGGGAACCTCACGAGGTTTGGCCGGGAAACTCACGGGGTTTGGCCGGGAAACTCACGCGGGTCGGCGGCAATTCTCAAGAGGGTTGTCGGGGAACGTCACAAGGGTTTTCGGGACATCTCCCGCGGTTTGGAGGGACATCTCCCGCGGTTTGGAGGGATAGCACCCCAGGTTTCCTGGCGTATCGGACGAGGCCCAGCGGGATACCTCACGATGTTTGGCGAGATCTCTCCCCAGGTTTGGGGGCTGTCTCGCCAGGGTTGGTGGGAGGCCTTCCCCGGTTTGGCCCGAAATCTCACCAGGTTGGCGGGATATCTCGCCATGTTTGCCTGGAAATCTCACCAGGTTTGGCGGGAAACCTCACCGGGTTGGGCGGGAAATCTCACGGGTTGGGCGGGAGATCTCACCTGATTTGGACCGAGTCTGGTGAGATTTCCATAAGATCTGGCGAGATTTCCCTGAGATCTCGCAAGAGCCGGGCTGTCACCTCAGCAGATTGATCCCCAAATCACCTGAGGTCCGGGGAAGGCAAGAGGTATAGATTCTTTCAACATTTCCGCGGTGTTGTGTGGCTAGTGCACCGAGCTTTAAGGTGTGGAGAGCCAGGGAAAGCCCCCACGGGCCTGCCTCCGTTCTCACCGTCCTGCAGTGGGCCCTTTGGCTTCTGGTTTCCCCTCCTGCTCTCCTGTGCCGGTCACCTCGCCGTGAGTGTGAAGGAGCTTTGCCCTGGCCCATTCATCCCGCATCCAAGCTCCTTTCTTACCTGCTTTAGAGCCAGGATGCTGAAACAACAGGGATTGAGGGAGACACCCTGTGTGTCTTCTTGAAGGGCATGCCTGGGACCAGTGAGGAAAGTTGACTGCTGCCCAACCCCTCCGTGTGGGTTCCCTACGGACACTGGGAGCACAGCAATCCCTGCTACGTACGGGTTACGAGATCCGCCCAGGGGCCAGCAAGTTTGCCCCACGGGCGAACGGTTTTTGGCCCTGGATCTCCCTAAATGCGCCGTGATCTCCACAGATTTCAATGAGACGTCCCAAGATTTTCCCCAGGATCAGGTGATCTCTGGCTAAAGAAGAGGTGTCTCTTCTTTGTCTTTTTCTGGCTGGTTGTGCGCTCAAGAGAGTCATCCTGAACGTTATCAATGGGTGCCACCTTCTCGTGCCTGGGGTGGCGCATTGCTTTTCCCTCCTGTTCCTGCCTTCCTCACTCCGTCCTTCGGGTTGAGTGTGAAAAACGCTTCAGCAGGCCTGCTCCTTCTGTTTTCAGGGCTCCCTTATTACCCCCACGTCAAAGATGTTGCGATTCCAGGGATTGACGTGGGAGACAAATTGTTGATTCCCTCCTGGTGTGCCTGGGAGTATTTCGACCACTGGAGCTATTGGACGTTGTGCACACTTCTGGAATGTGCCATCCCTAAGCACCGAAGTGGCTCAAAGCAGTCTGGGCTGGGGAGGGCCATTTCCCCACACCACCGCCCCCAGAGCCTGGGTGATTGGTCACAGATGCATCAAGTTTTGGCCACAGAAGACAAGAGCTGAGCCTGACATATCAGAAGATTTGGGTGAGATCTCGCGAGGCCGGGCTCGCTATCTCCGAGGTGTGGATGAGTTCTTCCCGGGTCTGGAGAGAAACCTCATGAGCTGAGGATGACATATCGGGATGTATGGCTAGAGGTCTCCGGACGTGTGGGTGAGATCTCACGTGATTTGGACGGATCTGGTGAAATTTCCGTGAGAACTGGCTCGATATGGGTGAGATCTAAAAGCTTGGCTTGGCGTCACATGAGATTTCCCTCCCAAATCACGGAGGTACGGTGAAGGAAAGAGGTCTATTTTCTTTCATGTCGAGGGCCTTCTGAGGCTACTGCAGAGAGCATTAAGGTATTGAGAGCTGGGAAGAGCCCCCACGGGGCCTGCCTCTATGCTCACCATCCTGCAATGGGGACCGTGGTTCCTTCTTTCCCCCTCCACTCTCCTGCTTCTCACACGTCTGGATGAGTGTGAGTCAGCATCCGCCTGGCCCCCGTACCGGCCCTTCTTAACTGCTTTAGAGCCAGGATGCTGAAACAACGGGGATTTCGGTGTGAGGCACTTGGTGTCTTTCCAAGGGCCATGTCTGTGACACATGAGGAAAGTGGAATTCTCGCCACCACTTCCATGCTGTGCCTTTCCGAAGGGCATTCCTGGGACGACGTAGGAAAACAGGAATCTGCCCGACACTTCCATCCGTATCAATCGCTTCCGTGAAGAAGCGTGCACCTGGCCCATCAGTGGTTCCGATGCCTTAGAGCCAGGATGCTGAAACACCAGGGATTGAGGGGTGAGAAACTTTGTGTCTCTCTCAAGGCATTCCTGGGCCCGATTAGGAAAGGACAATTCTGCCCAGCGCTTCCATGTGGACAAATCCCTTGGAGGAATAAGCATCCAGCTGGCCCACCGATGGTTTAGATGCCGAAGGGCCAGGATGCTGACCAACATGGTTTGAGGTGGGAGACACACTGTGCCTTTCTCAAGGGCTGCCTGTGAACCATTAGGAAAGGAGAATTCCGCCCAACCCTTCCATGTGTATTCACTGTTTCCATTAGGAACACCAGCCATCCCTGCTCCAGAGGGCCTAAACGATCCAGCCAAGGACCAGGGAGTTTGCCACAGGTGCGAAGGATTTTCGGGCCTACGTCTCCAGAAATGGGCCGAGATCTCACGAGATTTGTATGAGATCTCACCAGATTTTCCCCAAGATCATCTGATGTCTCGCTGAAGGAGAGGTATCGTTTCTTTTTCTTTTTCTGGGTGGTTTCGCCCTGAACAGAATCAGCCTTCATGTTTTGGGTGCGTGCTCACTTTTGGTGCTTAGGATGGCAAATCGCTTCCTCCTTCTCCTCCTGCTTTCCTCATTCCGTCCCTCGAGTTTCGTGTGCAGAGGTATTCACCAGGCCCGTTCATTCCGAATGCAGTCCTCCCTTATTCCCCAGTCCTCCCGCAGGACGTTGCGATACCAGGGATTTAGGTGGGAGACAGCTTCTTTCTTCCCTCACGTGGCGCCTGGGAGCAATTCTCAAAGCGCAGGTATTAGCAGTTCGGCCCACATCTGGCCTAGGCCTTCCCTAACTGCCTAAGGGGTGCAAAGCCGGCTCTGCTGGCGAGTTCTAGTTCTCCACCCTCCCCCATCTTGTGACTGGGGGATTGGTGACAGACGCATCTGCGGTTGGCCTTAGATATCAGTGGCAGGGCCACAGATCCCCCGAGGTCTGGCTGGCAATCCCAGGACGTTTGGCGGCAAAGCAAACGAGGTCTGGCTGGAAATCTCACGAGGTGGGGTTGGAAATCTCACGACGTTCGGCTGGAAATCCCAGGAGGTCGGGCTAGAAAGCTCACGAGGGTGGCCGGGAAACGCGCGACGTATGGCAGGCAAACTCACGAGGTTTGGTGGGAAAACTCATGCGCTTGGGCGGGGAACCTCACGAGGTTTGGCCGGGAAACTCACGGGGTTTGGCCGGGAAACTCACGCGGGTCGGCGGCAATTCTCAAGAGGGTTGTCGGGGAACGTCACAAGGGTTTTCGGGACATCTCCCGCGGTTTGGAGGGACATCTCCCGCGGTTTGGAGGGATAGCACCCCAGGTTTCCTGGCGTATCGGACGAGGCCCAGCGGGATACCTCACGATGTTTGGCGAGATCTCTCCCCAGGTTTGGGGGCTGTCTCGCCAGGGTTGGTGGGAGGCCTTCCCCGGTTTGGCCCGAAATCTCACCAGGTTGGCGGGATATCTCGCCATGTTTGCCTGGAAATCTCACCAGGTTTGGCGGGAAACCTCACCGGGTTGGGCGGGAAATCTCACGGGTTGGGCGGGAGATCTCACCTGATTTGGACCGAGTCTGGTGAGATTTCCATAAGATCTGGCGAGATTTCCCTGAGATCTCGCAAGAGCCGGGCTGTCACCTCAGCAGATTGATCCCCAAATCACCTGAGGTCCGGGGAAGGCAAGAGGTATAGATTCTTTCAACATTTCCGCGGTGTTGTGTGGCTAGTGCACCGAGCTTTAAGGTGTGGAGAGCCAGGGAAAGCCCCCACGGGCCTGCCTCCGTTCTCACCGTCCTGCAGTGGGCCCTTTGGCTTCTGGTTTCCCCTCCTGCTCTCCTGTGCCGGTCACCTCGCCGTGAGTGGGAAGGAGCTTTGCCCTGGCCCATTCATCCCGCATCCAAGCTCCTTTCTTACCTGCTTTAGAGCCAGGATGCTGAAACAACAGGGATTGAGGGAGACACCCTGTGTGTCTTCTTGAAGGGCATGCCTGGGACCAGTGAGGAAAGTTGACTGCTGCCCAACCCCTCCGTGTGGGTTCCCTACGGACACTGGGAGCACAGCAATCCCTGCTACGTACGGGTTACGAGATCCGCCCAGGGGCCAGCAAGTTTGCCCCACGGGCGAACGGTTTTTGGCCCTGGATCTCCCTAAATGCGCCGTGATCTCCACAGATTTCAATGAGACGTCCCAAGATTTTCCCCAGGATCAGGTGATCTCTGGCTAAAGAAGAGGTGTCTCTTCTTTGTCTTTTTCTGGCTGGTTGTGCGCTCAAGAGAGTCATCCTGAACGTTATCAATGGGTGCCACCTTCTCGTGCCTGGGGTGGCGCATTGCTTTTCCCTCCTGTTCCTGCCTTCCTCACTCCGTCCTTCGGGTTGAGTGTGAAAAACGCTTCAGCAGGCCTGCTCCTTCTGTTTTCAGGGCTCCCTTATTACCCCCACGTCAAAGATGTTGCGATTCCAGGGATTGACGTGGGAGACAAATTGTTGATTCCCTCCTGGTGTGCCTGGGAGTATTTCGACCACTGGAGCTATTGGACGTTGTGCACACTTCTGGAATGTGCCATCCCTAAGCACCGAAGTGGCTCAAAGCAGTCTGGGCTGGGGAGGGCCATTTCCCCACACCACCGCCCCCAGAGCCTGGGTGATTGGTCACAGATGCATCAAGTTTTGGCCACAGAAGACAAGAGCTGAGCCTGACATATCAGAAGATTTGGGTGAGATCTCGCGAGGCCGGGCTCGCTATCTCCGAGGTGTGGATGAGTTCTTCCCGGGTCTGGAGAGAAACCTCATGAGCTGAGGATGACATATCGGGATGTATGGCTAGAGGTCTCCGGACGTGTGGGTGAGATCTCACGTGATTTGGACGGATCTGGTGAAATTTCCGTGAGAACTGGCTCGATATGGGTGAGATCTAAAAGCTTGGCTTGGCGTCACATGAGATTTCCCTCCCAAATCACGGAGGTACGGTGAAGGAAAGAGGTCTATTTTCTTTCATGTCGAGGGCCTTCTGAGGCTACTGCAGAGAGCATTAAGGTATTGAGAGCTGGGAAGAGCCCCCACGGGGCCTGCCTCTATGCTCACCATCCTGCAATGGGGACCGTGGTTCCTTCTTTCCCCCTCCACTCTCCTGCTTCTCACACGTCTGGATGAGTGTGAGTCAGCATCCGCCTGGCCCCCGTACCGGCCCTTCTTAACTGCTTTAGAGCCAGGATGCTGAAACAACGGGGATTTCGGTGTGTGGCACTTGGTGTCTTTCCAAGGGCCATGTCTGTGACACATGAGGAAAGTGGAATTCTCGCCACCACTTCCATGCTGTGCCTTTCCGAAGGGCATTCCTGGGACGACGTAGGAAAACAGGAATCTGCCCGACACTTCCATCCGTATCAATCGCTTCCGTGAAGAAGCGTGCACCTGGCCCATCAGTGGTTCCGATGCCTTAGAGCCAGGATGCTGAAACACCAGGGATTGAGGGGTGAGAAACTTTGTGTCTCTCTCAAGGCATTCCTGGGCCCGATTAGGAAAGGACAATTCTGCCCAGCGCTTCCATGTGGACAAATCCCTTGGAGGAATAAGCATCCAGCTGGCCCACCGATGGTTTAGATGCCGAAGGGCCAGGATGCTGACCAACATGGTTTGAGGTGGGAGACACACTGTGCCTTTCTCAAGGGCTGCCTGTGAACCATTAGGAAAGGAGAATTCCGCCCAACCCTTCCATGTGTATTCACTGTTTCCATTAGGAACACCAGCCATCCCTGCTCCAGAGGGCCTAAACGATCCAGCCAAGGACCAGGGAGTTTGCCACAGGTGCGAAGGATTTTCGGGCCTACGTCTCCAGAAATGGGCCGAGATCTCACGAGATTTGTATGAGATCTCACCAGATTTTCCCCAAGATCATCTGATGTCTCGCTGAAGGAGAGGTATCGTTTCTTTTTCTTTTTCTGGGTGGTTTCGCCCTGAACAGAATCAGCCTTCATGTTTTGGGTGCGTGCTCACTTTTGGTGCTTAGGATGGCAAATCGCTTCCTCCTTCTCCTCCTGCTTTCCTCATTCCGTCCCTCGAGTTTCGTGTGCAGAGGTATTCACCAGGCCCGTTCATTCCGAATGCAGTCCTCCCTTATTCCCCAGTCCTCCCGCAGGACGTTGCGATACCAGGGATTTAGGTGGGAGACAGCTTCTTTCTTCCCTCACGTGGCGCCTGGGAGCAATTCTCAAAGCGCAGGTATTAGCAGTTCGGCCCACATCTGGCCTAGGCCTTCCCTAACTGCCTAAGGGGTGCAAAGCCGGCTCTGCTGGCGAGTTCTAGTTCTCCACCCTCCCCCATCTTGTGACTGGGGGATTGGTGACAGACGCATCTGCGGTTGGCCTTAGATATCAGTGGCAGGGCCACAGATCCCCCGAGGTCTGGCTGGCAATCCCAGGACGTTTGGCGGCAAAGCAAACGAGGTCTGGCTGGAAATCTCACGAGGTGGGGTTGGAAATCTCACGACGTTCGGCTGGAAATCCCAGGAGGTCGGGCTAGAAAGCTCACGAGGGTGGCCGGGAAACGCGCGACGTATGGCAGGCAAACTCACGAGGTTTGGTGGGAAAACTCATGCGCTTGGGCGGGGAACCTCACGAGGTTTGGCCGGGAAACTCACGGGGTTTGGCCGGGAAACTCACGCGGGTCGGCGGCAATTCTCAAGAGGGTTGTCGGGGAACGTCACAAGGGTTTTCGGGACATCTCCCGCGGTTTGGAGGGACATCTCCCGCGGTTTGGAGGGATAGCACCCCAGGTTTCCTGGCGTATCGGACGAGGCCCAGCGGGATACCTCACGATGTTTGGCGAGATCTCTCCCCAGGTTTGGGGGCTGTCTCGCCAGGGTTGGTGGGAGGCCTTCCCCGGTTTGGCCCGAAATCTCACCAGGTTGGCGGGATATCTCGCCATGTTTGCCTGGAAATCTCACCAGGTTTGGCGGGAAACCTCACCGGGTTGGGCGGGAAATCTCACGGGTTGGGCGGGAGATCTCACCTGATTTGGACCGAGTCTGGTGAGATTTCCATAAGATCTGGCGAGATTTCCCTGAGATCTCGCAAGAGCCGGGCTGTCACCTCAGCAGATTGATCCCCAAATCACCTGAGGTCCGGGGAAGGCAAGAGGTATAGATTCTTTCAACATTTCCGCGGTGTTGTGTGGCTAGTGCACCGAGCTTTAAGGTGTGGAGAGCCAGGGAAAGCCCCCACGGGCCTGCCTCCGTTCTCACCGTCCTGCAGTGGGCCCTTTGGCTTCTGGTTTCCCCTCCTGCTCTCCTGTGCCGGTCACCTCGCCGTGAGTGGGAAGGAGCTTTGCCCTGGCCCATTCATCCCGCATCCAAGCTCCTTTCTTACCTGCTTTAGAGCCAGGATGCTGAAACAACAGGGATTGAGGGAGACACCCTGTGTGTCTTCTTGAAGGGCATGCCTGGGACCAGTGAGGAAAGTTGACTGCTGCCCAACCCCTCCGTGTGGGTTCCCTACGGACACTGGGAGCACAGCAATCCCTGCTACGTACGGGTTACGAGATCCGCCCAGGGGCCAGCAAGTTTGCCCCACGGGCGAACGGTTTTTGGCCCTGGATCTCCCTAAATGCGCCGTGATCTCCACAGATTTCAATGAGACGTCCCAAGATTTTCCCCAGGATCAGGTGATCTCTGGCTAAAGAAGAGGTGTCTCTTCTTTGTCTTTTTCTGGCTGGTTGTGCGCTCAAGAGAGTCATCCTGAACGTTATCAATGGGTGCCACCTTCTCGTGCCTGGGGTGGCGCATTGCTTTTCCCTCCTGTTCCTGCCTTCCTCACTCCGTCCTTCGGGTTGAGTGTGAAAAACGCTTCAGCAGGCCTGCTCCTTCTGTTTTCAGGGCTCCCTTATTACCCCCACGTCAAAGATGTTGCGATTCCAGGGATTGACGTGGGAGACAAATTGTTGATTCCCTCCTGGTGTGCCTGGGAGTATTTCGAC
This sequence comes from Mirounga angustirostris, assembly GCF_029215605.1. Taxonomy (NCBI): domain Eukaryota; kingdom Metazoa; phylum Chordata; class Mammalia; order Carnivora; family Phocidae; genus Mirounga; species Mirounga angustirostris. Next base: position 71,132 of record NW_026991822.1, read on the forward strand.
CACTGGAGCTATTGGACGTTGTGCACACTTCTGGAATGTGCCATCCCTAAGCACCGAAGTGGCTCAAAGCAGTCTGGGCTGGGGAGGGCCATTTCCCCACACCACCGCCCCCAGAGCCTGGGTGATTGGTCACAGATGCATCAAGTTTTGGCCACAGAAGACAAGAGCTGAGCCTGACATATCAGAAGATTTGGGTGAGATCTCGCGAGGCCGGGCTCGCTATCTCCGAGGTGTGGATGAGTTCTTCCCGGGTCTGGAGAGAAACCTCATGAGCTGAGGATGACATATCGGGATGTATGGCTAGAGGTCTCCGGACGTGTGGGTGAGATCTCACGTGATTTGGACGGATCTGGTGAAATTTCCGTGAGAACTGGCTCGATATGGGTGAGATCTAAAAGCTTGGCTTGGCGTCACATGAGATTTCCCTCCCAAATCACGGAGGTACGGTGAAGGAAAGAGGTCTATTTTCTTTCATGTCGAGGGCCTTCTGAGGCTACTGCAGAGAGCATTAAGGTATTGAGAGCTGGGAAGAGCCCCCACGGGGCCTGCCTCTATGCTCACCATCCTGCAATGGGGACCGTGGTTCCTTCTTTCCCCCTCCACTCTCCTGCTTCTCACACGTCTGGATGAGTGTGAGTCAGCATCCGCCTGGCCCCCGTACCGGCCCTTCTTAACTGCTTTAGAGCCAGGATGCTGAAACAACGGGGATTTCGGTGTGAGGCACTTGGTGTCTTTCCAAGGGCCATGTCTGTGACACATGAGGAAAGTGGAATTCTCGCCACCACTTCCATGCTGTGCCTTTCCGAAGGGCATTCCTGGGACGACGTAGGAAAACAGGAATCTGCCCGACACTTCCATCCGTATCAATCGCTTCCGTGAAGAAGCGTGCACCTGGCCCATCAGTGGTTCCGATGCCTTAGAGCCAGGATGCTGAAACACCAGGGATTGAGGGGTGAGAAACTTTGTGTCTCTCTCAAGGCATTCCTGGGCCCGATTAGGAAAGGACAATTCTGCTCAGCGCTTCCATGTGGACAAATCCCTTGGAGGAATAAGCATCCAGCTGGCCCACCGATGGTTTAGATGCCGAAGGGCCAGGATGCTGACCAACATGGTTTGAGGTGGGAGACACACTGTGCCTTTCTCAAGGGCTGCCTGTGAACCATTAGGAAAGGAGAATTCCGCCCAACCCTTCCATGTGTATTCACTGTTTCCATTAGGAACACCAGCCATCCCTGCTCCAGAGGGCCTAAACGATCCAGCCAAGGACCAGGGAGTTTGCCACAGGTGCGAAGGATTTTCGGGCCTACGTCTCCAGAAATGGGCCGAGATCTCACGAGATTTGTATGAGATCTCACCAGATTTTCCCCAAGATCATCTGATGTCTCGCTGAAGGAGAGGTATCGTTTCTTTTTCTTTTTCTGGGTGGTTTCGCCCTGAACAGAATCAGCCTTCATGTTTTGGGTGCGTGCTCACTTTTGGTGCTTAGGATGGCAAATCGCTTCCTCCTTCTCCTCCTGCTTTCCTCATTCCGTCCCTCGAGTTTCGTGTGCAGAGGTATTCACCAGGCCCGTTCATTCCGAATGCAGTCCTCCCTTATTCCCCAGTCCTCCCGCAGGACGTTGCGATACCAGGGATTTAGGTGGGAGACAGCTTCTTTCTTCCCTCACGTGGCGCCTGGGAGCAATTCTCAAAGCGCAGGTATTAGCAGTTCGGCCCACATCTGGCCTAGGCCTTCCCTAACTGCCTAAGGGGTGCAAAGCCGGCTCTGCTGGCGAGTTCTAGTTCTCCACCCTCCCCCATCTTGTGACTGGGGGATTGGTGACAGACGCATCTGCGGTTGGCCTTAGATATCAGTGGCAGGGCCACAGATCCCCCGAGGTCTGGCTGGCAATCCCAGGACGTTTGGCGGCAAAGCAAACGAGGTCTGGCTGGAAATCTCACGAGGTGGGGTTGGAAATCTCACGACGTTCGGCTGGAAATCCCAGGAGGTCGGGCTAGAAAGCTCACGAGGGTGGCCGGGAAACGCGCGACGTATGGCAGGCAAACTCACGAGGTTTGGTGGGAAAACTCATGCGCTTGGGCGGGGAACCTCACGAGGTTTGGCCGGGAAACTCACGGGGTTTGGCCGGGAAACTCACGCGGGTCGGCGGCAATTCTCAAGAGGGTTGTCGGGGAACGTCACAAGGGTTTTCGGGACATCTCCCGCGGTTTGGAGGGACATCTCCCGCGGTTTGGAGGGATAGCACCCCAGGTTTCCTGGCGTATCGGACGAGGCCCAGCGGGATACCTCACGATGTTTGGCGAGATCTCTCCCCAGGTTTGGGGGCTGTCTCGCCAGGGTTGGTGGGAGGCCTTCCCCGGTTTGGCCCGAAATCTCACCAGGTTGGCGGGATATCTCGCCATGTTTGCCTGGAAATCTCACCAGGTTTGGCGGGAAACCTCACCGGGTTGGGCGGGAAATCTCACGGGTTGGGCGGGAGATCTCACCTGATTTGGACCGAGTCTGGTGAGATTTCCATAAGATCTGGCGAGATTTCCCTGAGATCTCGCAAGAGCCGGGCTGTCACCTCAGCAGATTGATCCCCAAATCACCTGAGGTCCGGGGAAGGCAAGAGGTATAGATTCTTTCAACATTTCCGCGGTGTTGTGTGGCTAGTGCACCGAGCTTTAAGGTGTGGAGAGCCAGGGAAAGCCCCCACGGGCCTGCCTCCGTTCTCACCGTCCTGCAGTGGGCCCTTTGGCTTCTGGTTTCCCCTCCTGCTCTCCTGTGCCGGTCACCTCGCCGTGAGTGGGAAGGAGCTTTGCCCTGGCCCATTCATCCCGCATCCAAGCTCCTTTCTTACCTGCTTTAGAGCCAGGATGCTGAAACAACAGGGATTGAGGGAGACACCCTGTGTGTCTTCTTGAAGGGCATGCCTGGGACCAGTGAGGAAAGTTGACTGCTGCCCAACCCCTCCGTGTGGGTTCCCTACTGACACTGGGAGCACAGCAATCCCTGCTACGTACGGGTTACGAGATCCGCCCAGGGGCCAGCAAGTTTGCCCCACGGGCGAACGGTTTTTGGCCCTGGATCTCCCTAAATGCGCCGTGATCTCCACAGATTTCAATGAGACGTCCCAAGATTTTCCCCAGGATCAGGTGATCTCTGGCTAAAGAAGAGGTGTCTCTTCTTTGTCTTTTTCTGGCTGGTTGTGCGCTCAAGAGAGTCATCCTGAACGTTATCAATGGGTGCCACCTTCTCGTGCCTGGGGTGGCGCATTGCTTTTCCCTCCTGTTCCTGCCTTCCTCACTCCGTCCTTCGGGTTGAGTGTGAAAAACGCTTCAGCAGGCCTGCTCCTTCTGTTTTCAGGGCTCCCTTATTACCCCCACGTCAAAGATGTTGCGATTCCAGGGATTGACGTGGGAGACAAATTGTTGATTCCCTCCTGGTGTGCCTGGGAGTATTTCGACCACTGGAGCTATTGGACGTTGTGCACACTTCTGGAATGTGCCATCCCTAAGCACCGAAGTGGCTCAAAGCAGTCTGGGCTGGGGAGGGCCATTTCCCCACACCACCGCCCCCAGAGCCTGGGTGATTGGTCACAGATGCATCAAGTTTTGGCCACAGAAGACAAGAGCTGAGCCTGACATATCAGAAGATTTGGGTGAGATCTCGCGAGGCCGGGCTCGCTATCTCCGAGGTGTGGATGAGTTCTTCCCGGGTCTGGAGAGAAACCTCATGAGCTGAGGATGACATATCGGGATGTATGGCTAGAGGTCTCCGGACGTGTGGGTGAGATCTCACGTGATTTGGACGGATCTGGTGAAATTTCCGTGAGAACTGGCTCGATATGGGTGAGATCTAAAAGCTTGGCTTGGCGTCACATGAGATTTCCCTCCCAAATCACGGAGGTACGGTGAAGGAAAGAGGTCTATTTTCTTTCATGTCGAGGGCCTTCTGAGGCTACTGCAGAGAGCATTAAGGTATTGAGAGCTGGGAAGAGCCCCCACGGGGCCTGCCTCTATGCTCACCATCCTGCAATGGGGACCGTGGTTCCTTCTTTCCCCCTCCACTCTCCTGCTTCTCACACGTCTGGATGAGTGTGAGTCAGCATCCGCCTGGCCCCCGTACCGGCCCTTCTTAACTGCTTTAGAGCCAGGATGCTGAAACAACGGGGATTTCGGTGTGTGGCACTTGGTGTCTTTCCAAGGGCCATGTCTGTGACACATGAGGAAAGTGGAATTCTCGCCACCACTTCCATGCTGTGCCTTTCCGAAGGGCATTCCTGGGACGACGTAGGAAAACAGGAATCTGCCCGACACTTCCATCCGTATCAATCGCTTCCGTGAAGAAGCGTGCACCTGGCCCATCAGTGGTTCCGATGCCTTAGAGCCAGGATGCTGAAACACCAGGGATTGAGGGGTGAGAAACTTTGTGTCTCTCTCAAGGCATTCCTGGGCCCGATTAGGAAAGGACAATTCTGCCCAGCGCTTCCATGTGGACAAATCCCTTGGAGGAATAAGCATCCAGCTGGCCCACCGATGGTTTAGATGCCGAAGGGCCAGGATGCTGACCAACATGGTTTGAGGTGGGAGACACACTGTGCCTTTCTCAAGGGCTGCCTGTGAACCATTAGGAAAGGAGAATTCCGCCCAACCCTTCCATGTGTATTCACTGTTTCCATTAGGAACACCAGCCATCCCTGCTCCAGAGGGCCTAAACGATCCAGCCAAGGACCAGGGAGTTTGCCACAGGTGCGAAGGATTTTCGGGCCTACGTCTCCAGAAATGGGCCGAGATCTCACGAGATTTGTATGAGATCTCACCAGATTTTCCCCAAGATCATCTGATGTCTCGCTGAAGGAGAGGTATCGTTTCTTTTTCTTTTTCTGGGTGGTTTCGCCCTGAACAGAATCAGCCTTCATGTTTTGGGTGCGTGCTCACTTTTGGTGCTTAGGATGGCAAATCGCTTCCTCCTTCTCCTCCTGCTTTCCTCATTCCGTCCCTCGAGTTTCGTGTGCAGAGGTATTCACCAGGCCCGTTCATTCCGAATGCAGTCCTCCCTTATTCCCCAGTCCTCCCGCAGGACGTTGCGATACCAGGGATTTAGGTGGGAGACAGCTTCTTTCTTCCCTCACGTGGCGCCTGGGAGCAATTCTCAAAGCGCAGGTATTAGCAGTTCGGCCCACATCTGGCCTAGGCCTTCCCTAACTGCCTAAGGGGTGCAAAGCCGGCTCTGCTGGCGAGTTCTAGTTCTCCACCCTCCCCCATCTTGTGACTGGGGGATTGGTGACAGACGCATCTGCGGTTGGCCTTAGATATCAGTGGCAGGGCCACAGATCCCCCGAGGTCTGGCTGGCAATCCCAGGACGTTTGGCGGCAAAGCAAACGAGGTCTGGCTGGAAATCTCACGAGGTGGGGTTGGAAATCTCACGACGTTCGGCTGGAAATCCCAGGAGGTCGGGCTAGAAAGCTCACGAGGGTGGCCGGGAAACGCGCGACGTATGGCAGGCAAACTCACGAGGTTTGGTGGGAAAACTCATGCGCTTGGGCGGGGAACCTCACGAGGTTTGGCCGGGAAACTCACGGGGTTTGGCCGGGAAACTCACGCGGGTCGGCGGCAATTCTCAAGAGGGTTGTCGGGGAACGTCACAAGGGTTTTCGGGACATCTCCCGCGGTTTGGAGGGACATCTCCCGCGGTTTGGAGGGATAGCACCCCAGGTTTCCTGGCGTATCGGACGAGGCCCAGCGGGATACCTCACGATGTTTGGCGAGATCTCTCCCCAGGTTTGGGGGCTGTCTCGCCAGGGTTGGTGGGAGGCCTTCCCCGGTTTGGCCCGAAATCTCACCAGGTTGGCGGGATATCTCGCCATGTTTGCCTGGAAATCTCACCAGGTTTGGCGGGAAACCTCACCGGGTTGGGCGGGAAATCTCACGGGTTGGGCGGGAGATCTCACCTGATTTGGACCGAGTCTGGTGAGATTTCCATAAGATCTGGCGAGATTTCCCTGAGATCTCGCAAGAGCCGGGCTGTCACCTCAGCAGATTGATCCCCAAATCACCTGAGGTCCGGGGAAGGCAAGAGGTATAGATTCTTTCAACATTTCCGCGGTGTTGTGTGGCTAGTGCACCGAGCTTTAAGGTGTGGAGAGCCAGGGAAAGCCCCCACGGGCCTGCCTCCGTTCTCACCGTCCTGCAGTGGGCCCTTTGGCTTCTGGTTTCCCCTCCTGCTCTCCTGTGCCGGTCACCTCGCCGTGAGTGGGAAGGAGCTTTGCCCTGGCCCATTCATCCCGCATCCAAGCTCCTTTCTTACCTGCTTTAGAGCCAGGATGCTGAAACAACAGGGATTGAGGGAGACACCCTGTGTGTCTTCTTGAAGGGCATGCCTGGGACCAGTGAGGAAAGTTGACTGCTGCCCAACCCCTCCGTGTGGGTTCCCTACGGACACTGGGAGCACAGCAATCCCTGCTACGTACGGGTTACGAGATCCGCCCAGGGGCCAGCAAGTTTGCCCCACGGGCGAACGGTTTTTGGCCCTGGATCTCCCTAAATGCGCCGTGATCTCCACAGATTTCAATGAGACGTCCCAAGATTTTCCCCAGGATCAGGTGATCTCTGGCTAAAGAAGAGGTGTCTCTTCTTTGTCTTTTTCTGGCTGGTTGTGCGCTCAAGAGAGTCATCCTGAACGTTATCAATGGGTGCCACCTTCTCGTGCCTGGGGTGGCGCATTGCTTTTCCCTCCTGTTCCTGCCTTCCTCACTCCGTCCTTCGGGTTGAGTGTGAAAAACGCTTCAGCAGGCCTGCTCCTTCTGTTTTCAGGGCTCCCTTATTACCCCCACGTCAAAGATGTTGCGATTCCAGGGATTGACGTGGGAGACAAATTGTTGATTCCCTCCTGGTGTGCCTGGGAGTATTTCGACCACTGGAGCTATTGGACGTTGTGCACACTTCTGGAATGTGCCATCCCTAAGCACCGAAGTGGCTCAAAGCAGTCTGGGCTGGGGAGGGCCATTTCCCCACACCACCGCCCCCAGAGCCTGGGTGATTGGTCACAGATGCATCAAGTTTTGGCCACAGAAGACAAGAGCTGAGCCTGACATATCAGAAGATTTGGGTGAGATCTCGCGAGGCCGGGCTCGCTATCTCCGAGGTGTGGATGAGTTCTTCCCGGGTCTGGAGAGAAACCTCATGAGCTGAGGATGACATATCGGGATGTATGGCTAGAGGTCTCCGGACGTGTGGGTGAGATCTCACGTGATTTGGACGGATCTGGTGAAATTTCCGTGAGAACTGGCTCGATATGGGTGAGATCTAAAAGCTTGGCTTGGCGTCACATGAGATTTCCCTCCCAAATCACGGAGGTACGGTGAAGGAAAGAGGTCTATTTTCTTTCATGTCGAGGGCCTTCTGAGGCTACTGCAGAGAGCATTAAGGTATTGAGAGCTGGGAAGAGCCCCCACGGGGCCTGCCTCTATGCTCACCATCCTGCAATGGGGACCGTGGTTCCTTCTTTCCCCCTCCACTCTCCTGCTTCTCACACGTCTGGATGAGTGTGAGTCAGCATCCGCCTGGCCCCCGTACCGGCCCTTCTTAACTGCTTTAGAGCCAGGATGCTGAAACAACGGGGATTTCGGTGTGTGGCACTTGGTGTCTTTCCAAGGGCCATGTCTGTGACACATGAGGAAAGTGGAATTCTCGCCACCACTTCCATGCTGTGCCTTTCCGAAGGGCATTCCTGGGACGACGTAGGAAAACAGGAATCTGCCCGACACTTCCATCCGTATCAATCGCTTCCGTGAAGAAGCGTGCACCTGGCCCATCAGTGGTTCCGATGCCTTAGAGCCAGGATGCTGAAACACCAGGGATTGAGGGGTGAGAAACTTTGTGTCTCTCTCAAGGCATTCCTGGGCCCGATTAGGAAAGGACAATTCTGCCCAGCGCTTCCATGTGGACAAATCCCTTGGAGGAATAAGCATCCAGCTGGCCCACCGATGGTTTAGATGCCGAAGGGCCAGGATGCTGACCAACATGGTTTGAGGTGGGAGACACACTGTGCCTTTCTCAAGGGCTGCCTGTGAACCATTAGGAAAGGAGAATTCCGCCCAACCCTTCCATGTGTATTCACTGTTTCCATTAGGAACACCAGCCATCCCTGCTCCAGAGGGCCTAAACGATCCAGCCAAGGACCAGGGAGTTTGCCACAGGTGCGAAGGATTTTCGGGCCTACGTCTCCAGAAATGGGCCGAGATCTCACGAGATTTGTATGAGATCTCACCAGATTTTCCCCAAGATCATCTGATGTCTCGCTGAAGGAGAGGTATCGTTTCTTTTTCTTTTTCTGGGTGGTTTCGCCCTGAACAGAATCAGCCTTCATGTTTTGGGTGCGTGCTCACTTTTGGTGCTTAGGATGGCAAATCGCTTCCTCCTTCTCCTCCTGCTTTCCTCATTCCGTCCCTCGAGTTTCGTGTGCAGAGGTATTCACCAGGCCCGTTCATTCCGAATGCAGTCCTCCCTTATTCCCCAGTCCTCCCGCAGGACGTTGCGATACCAGGGATTTAGGTGGGAGACAGCTTCTTTCTTCCCTCACGTGGCGCCTGGGAGCAATTCTCAAAGCGCAGGTATTAGCAGTTCGGCCCACATCTGGCCTAGGCCTTCCCTAACTGCCTAAGGGGTGCAAAGCCGGCTCTGCTGGCGAGTTCTAGTTCTCCACCCTCCCCCATCTTGTGACTGGGGGATTGGTGACAGACGCATCTGCGGTTGGCCTTAGATATCAGTGGCAGGGCCACAGATCCCCCGAGGTCTGGCTGGCAATCCCAGGACGTTTGGCGGCAAAGCAAACGAGGTCTGGCTGGAAATCTCACGAGGTGGGGTTGGAAATCTCACGACGTTCGGCTGGAAATCCCAGGAGGTCGGGCTAGAAAGCTCACGAGGGTGGCCGGGAAACGCGCGACGTATGGCAGGCAAACTCACGAGGTTTGGTGGGAAAACTCATGCGCTTGGGCGGGGAACCTCACGAGGTTTGGCCGGGAAACTCACGGGGTTTGGCCGGGAAACTCACGCGGGTCGGCGGCAATTCTCAAGAGGGTTGTCGGGGAACGTCACAAGGGTTTTCGGGACATCTCCCGCGGTTTGGAGGGACATCTCCCGCGGTTTGGAGGGATAGCACCCCAGGTTTCCTGGCGTATCGGACGAGGCCCAGCGGGATACCTCACGATGTTTGGCGAGATCTCTCCCCAGGTTTGGGGGCTGTCTCGCCAGGGTTGGTGGGAGGCCTTCCCCGGTTTGGCCCGAAATCTCACCAGGTTGGCGGGATATCTCGCCATGTTTGCCTGGAAATCTCACCAGGTTTGGCGGGAAACCTCACCGGGTTGGGCGGGAAATCTCACGGGTTGGGCGGGAGATCTCACCTGATTTGGACCGAGTCTGGTGAGATTTCCATAAGATCTGGCGAGATTTCCCTGAGATCTCGCAAGAGCCGGGCTGTCACCTCAGCAGATTGATCCCCAAATCACCTGAGGTCCGGGGAAGGCAAGAGGTATAGATTCTTTCAACATTTCCGCGGTGTTGTGTGGCTAGTGCACCGAGCTTTAAGGTGTGGAGAGCCAGGGAAAGCCCCCACGGGCCTGCCTCCGTTCTCACCGTCCTGCAGTGGGCCCTTTGGCTTCTGGTTTCCCCTCCTGCTCTCCTGTGCCGGTCACCTCGCCGTGAGTGTGAAGGAGCTTTGCCCTGGCCCATTCATCCCGCATCCAAGCTCCTTTCTTACCTGCTTTAGAGCCAGGATGCTGAAACAACAGGGATTGAGGGAGACACCCTGTGTGTCTTCTTGAAGGGCATGCCTGGGACCAGTGAGGAAAGTTGACTGCTGCCCAACCCCTCCGTGTGGGTTCCCTACGGACACTGGGAGCACAGCAATCCCTGCTACGTACGGGTTACGAGATCCGCCCAGGGGCCAGCAAGTTTGCCCCACGGGCGAACGGTTTTTGGCCCTGGATCTCCCTAAATGCGCCGTGATCTCCACAGATTTCAATGAGACGTCCCAAGATTTTCCCCAGGATCAGGTGATCTCTGGCTAAAGAAGAGGTGTCTCTTCTTTGTCTTTTTCTGGCTGGTTGTGCGCTCAAGAGAGTCATCCTGAACGTTATCAATGGGTGCCACCTTCTCGTGCCTGGGGTGGCGCATTGCTTTTCCCTCCTGTTCCTGCCTTCCTCACTCCGTCCTTCGGGTTGAGTGTGAAAAACGCTTCAGCAGGCCTGCTCCTTCTGTTTTCAGGGCTCCCTTATTACCCCCACGTCAAAGATGTTGCGATTCCAGGGATTGACGTGGGAGACAAATTGTTGATTCCCTCCTGGTGTGCCTGGGAGTATTTCGACCACTGGAGCTATTGGACGTTGTGCACACTTCTGGAATGTGCCATCCCTAAGCACCGAAGTGGCTCAAAGCAGTCTGGGCTGGGGAGGGCCATTTCCCCACACCACCGCCCCCAGAGCCTGGGTGATTGGTCACAGATGCATCAAGTTTTGGCCACAGAAGACAAGAGCTGAGCCTGACATATCAGAAGATTTGGGTGAGATCTCGCGAGGCCGGGCTCGCTATCTCCGAGGTGTGGATGAGTTCTTCCCGGGTCTGGAGAGAAACCTCATGAGCTGAGGATGACATATCGGGATGTATGGCTAGAGGTCTCCGGACGTGTGGGTGAGATCTCACGTGATTTGGACGGATCTGGTGAAATTTCCGTGAGAACTGGCTCGATATGGGTGAGATCTAAAAGCTTGGCTTGGCGTCACATGAGATTTCCCTCCCAAATCACGGAGGTACGGTGAAGGAAAGAGGTCTATTTTCTTTCATGTCGAGGGCCTTCTGAGGCTACTGCAGAGAGCATTAAGGTATTGAGAGCTGGGAAGAGCCCCCACGGGGCCTGCCTCTATGCTCACCATCCTGCAATGGGGACCGTGGTTCCTTCTTTCCCCCTCCACTCTCCTGCTTCTCACACGTCTGGATGAGTGTGAGTCAGCATCCGCCTGGCCCCCGTACCGGCCCTTCTTAACTGCTTTAGAGCCAGGATGCTGAAACAACGGGGATTTCGGTGTGAGGCACTTGGTGTCTTTCCAAGGGCCATGTCTGTGACACATGAGGAAAGTGGAATTCTCGCCACCACTTCCATGCTGTGCCTTTCCGAAGGGCATTCCTGGGACGACGTAGGAAAACAGGAATCTGCCCGACACTTCCATCCGTATCAATCGCTTCCGTGAAGAAGCGTGCACCTGGCCCATCAGTGGTTCCGATGCCTTAGAGCCAGGATGCTGAAACACCAGGGATTGAGGGGTGAGAAACTTTGTGTCTCTCTCAAGGCATTCCTGGGCCCGATTAGGAAAGGACAATTCTGCCCAGCGCTTCCATGTGGACAAATCCCTTGGAGGAATAAGCATCCAGCTGGCCCACCGATGGTTTAGATGCCGAAGGGCCAGGATGCTGACCAACATGGTTTGAGGTGGGAGACACACTGTGCCTTTCTCAAGGGCTGCCTGTGAACCATTAGGAAAGGAGAATTCCGCCCAACCCTTCCATGTGTATTCACTGTTTCCATTAGGAACACCAGCCATCCCTGCTCCAGAGGGCCTAAACGATCCAGCCAAGGACCAGGGAGTTTGCCACAGGTGCGAAGGATTTTCGGGCCTACGTCTCCAGAAATGGGCCGAGATCTCACGAGATTTGTATGAGATCTCACCAGATTTTCCCCAAGATCATCTGATGTCTCGCTGAAGGAGAGGTATCGTTTCTTTTTCTTTTTCTGGGTGGTTTCGCCCTGAACAGAATCAGCCTTCATGTTTTGGGTGCGTGCTCACTTTTGGTGCTTAGGATGGCAAATCGCTTCCTCCTTCTCCTCCTGCTTTCCTCATTCCGTCCCTCGAGTTTCGTGTGCAGAGGTATTCACCAGGCCCGTTCATTCCGAATGCAGTCCTCCCTTATTCCCCAGTCCTCCCGCAGGACGTTGCGATACCAGGGATTTAGGTGGGAGACAGCTTCTTTCTTCCCTCACGTGGCGCCTGGGAGCAATTCTCAAAGCGCAGGTATTAGCAGTTCGGCCCACATCTGGCCTAGGCCTTCCCTAACTGCCTAAGGGGTGCAAAGCCGGCTCTGCTGGCGAGTTCTAGTTCTCCACCCTCCCCCATCTTGTGACTGGGGGATTGGTGACAGACGCATCTGCGGTTGGCCTTAGATATCAGTGGCAGGGCCACAGATCCCACGAGGTCTGGCTGGCAATCCCAGGACGTTTGGCGGCAAAGCAAACGAGGTCTGGCTGGAAATCTCACGAGGTGGGGTTGGAAATCTCACGACGTTCGGCTGGAAATCCCAGGAGGTCGGGCTAGAAAGCTCACGAGGGTGGCCGGGAAACGCGCGACGTATGGCAGGCAAACTCACGAGGTTTGGTGGGAAAACTCATGCGCTTGGGCGGGGAACCTCACGAGGTTTGGCCGGGAAACTCACGGGGTTTGGCCGGGAAACTCACGCGGGTCGGCGGCAATTCTCAAGAGGGTTGTCGGGGAACGTCACAAGGGTTTTCGGGACATCTCCCGCGGTTTGGAGGGACATCTCCCGCGGTTTGGAGGGATAGCACCCCAGGTTTCCTGGCGTATCGGACGAGGCCCAGCGGGATACCTCACGATGTTTGGCGAGATCTCTCCCCAGGTTTGGGGGCTGTCTCGCCAGGGTTGGTGGGAGGCCTTCCCCGGTTTGGCCCGAAATCTCACCAGGTTGGCGGGATATCTCGCCATGTTTGCCTGGAAATCTCACCAGGTTTGGCGGGAAACCTCACCGGGTTGGGCGGGAAATCTCACGGGTTGGGCGGGAGATCTCACCTGATTTGGACCGAGTCTGGTGAGATTTCCATAAGATCTGGCGAGATTTCCCTGAGATCTCGCAAGAGCCGGGCTGTCACCTCAGCAGATTGATCCCCAAATCACCTGAGGTCCGGGGAAGGCAAGAGGTATAGATTCTTTCAACATTTCCGCGGTGTTGTGTGGCTAGTGCACCGAGCTTTAAGGTGTGGAGAGCCAGGGAAAGCCCCCACGGGCCTGCCTCCGTTCTCACCGTCCTGCAGTGGGCCCTTTGGCTTCTGGTTTCCCCTCCTGCTCTCCTGTGCCGGTCACCTCGCCGTGAGTGTGAAGGAGCTTTGCCCTGGCCCATTCATCCCGCATCCAAGCTCCTTTCTTACCTGCTTTAGAGCCAGGATGCTGAAACAACAGGGATTGAGGGAGACACCCTGTGTGTCTTCTTGAAGGGCATGCCTGGGACCAGTGAGGAAAGTTGACTGCTGCCCAACCCCTCCGTGTGGGTTCCCTACGGACACTGGGAGCACAGCAATCCCTGCTACGTACGGGTTACGAGATCCGCCCAGGGGCCAGCAAGTTTGCCCCACGGGCGAACGGTTTTTGGCCCTGGATCTCCCTAAATGCGCCGTGATCTCCACAGATTTCAATGAGACGTCCCAAGATTTTCCCCAGGATCAGGTGATCTCTGGCTAAAGAAGAGGTGTCTCTTCTTTGTCTTTTTCTGGCTGGTTGTGCGCTCAAGAGAGTCATCCTGAACGTTATCAATGGGTGCCACCTTCTCGTGCCTGGGGTGGCGCATTGCTTTTCCCTCCTGTTCCTGCCTTCCTCACTCCGTCCTTCGGGTTGAGTGTGAAAAACGCTTCAGCAGGCCTGCTCCTTCTGTTTTCAGGGCTCCCTTATTACCCCCACGTCAAAGATGTTGCGATTCCAGGGATTGACGTGGGAGACAAATTGTTGATTCCCTCCTGGTGTGCCTGGGAGTATTTCGACCACTGGAGCTATTGGACGTTGTGCACACTTCTGGAATGTGCCATCCCTAAGCACCGAAGTGGCTCAAAGCAGTCTGGGCTGGGGAGGGCCATTTCCCCACACCACCGCCCCCAGAGCCTGGGTGATTGGTCACAGATGCATCAAGTTTTGGCCACAGAAGACAAGAGCTGAGCCTGACATATCAGAAGATTTGGGTGAGATCTCGCGAGGCCGGGCTCGCTATCTCCGAGGTGTGGATGAGTTCTTCCCGGGTCTGGAGAGAAACCTCATGAGCTGAGGATGACATATCGGGATGTATGGCTAGAGGTCTCCGGACGTGTGGGTGAGATCTCACGTGATTTGGACGGATCTGGTGAAATTTCCGTGAGAACTGGCTCGATATGGGTGAGATCTAAAAGCTTGGCTTGGCGTCACATGAGATTTCCCTCCCAAATCACGGAGGTACGGTGAAGGAAAGAGGTCTATTTTCTTTCATGTCGAGGGCCTTCTGAGGCTACTGCAGAGAGCATTAAGGTATTGAGAGCTGGGAAGAGCCCCCACGGGGCCTGCCTCTATGCTCACCATCCTGCAATGGGGACCGTGGTTCCTTCTTTCCCCCTCCACTCTCCTGCTTCTCACACGTCTGGATGAGTGTGAGTCAGCATCCGCCTGGCCCCCGTACCGGCCCTTCTTAACTGCTTTAGAGCCAGGATGCTGAAACAACGGGGATTTCGGTGTGAGGCACTTGGTGTCTTTCCAAGGGCCATGTCTGTGACACATGAGGAAAGTGGAATTCTCGCCACCACTTCCATGCTGTGCCTTTCCGAAGGGCATTCCTGGGACGACGTAGGAAAACAGGAATCTGCCCGACACTTCCATCCGTATCAATCGCTTCCGTGAAGAAGCGTGCACCTGGCCCATCAGTGGTTCCGATGCCTTAGAGCCAGGATGCTGAAACACCAGGGATTGAGGGGTGAGAAACTTTGTGTCTCTCTCAAGGCATTCCTGGGCCCGATTAGGAAAGGACAATTCTGCCCAGCGCTTCCATGTGGACAAATCCCTTGGAGGAATAAGCATCCAGCTGGCCCACCGATGGTTTAGATGCCGAAGGGCCAGGATGCTGACCAACATGGTTTGAGGTGGGAGACACACTGTGCCTTTCTCAAGGGCTGCCTGTGAACCATTAGGAAAGGAGAATTCCGCCCAACCCTTCCATGTGTATTCACTGTTTCCATTAGGAACACCAGCCATCCCTGCTCCAGAGGGCCTAAACGATCCAGCCAAGGACCAGGGAGTTTGCCACAGGTGCGAAGGATTTTCGGGCCTACGTCTCCAGAAATGGGCCGAGATCTCACGAGATTTGTATGAGATCTCACCAGATTTTCCCCAAGATCATCTGATGTCTCGCTGAAGGAGAGGTATCGTTTCTTTTTCTTTTTCTGGGTGGTTTCGCCCTGAACAGAATCAGCCTTCATGTTTTGGGTGCGTGCTCACTTTTGGTGCTTAGGATGGCAAATCGCTTCCTCCTTCTCCTCCTGCTTTCCTCATTCCGTCCCTCGAGTTTCGTGTGCAGAGGTATTCACCAGGCCCGTTCATTCCGAATGCAGTCCTCCCTTATTCCCCAGTCCTCCCGCAGGACGTTGCGATACCAGGGATTTAGGTGGGAGACAGCTTCTTTCTTCCCTCACGTGGCGCCTGGGAGCAATTCTCAAAGCGCAGGTATTAGCAGTTCGGCCCACATCTGGCCTAGGCCTTCCCTAACTGCCTAAGGGGTGCAAAGCCGGCTCTGCTGGCGAGTTCTAGTTCTCCACCCTCCCCCATCTTGTGACTGGGGGATTGGTGACAGACGCATCTGCGGTTGGCCTTAGATATCAGTGGCAGGGCCACAGATCCCACGAGGTCTGGCTGGCAATCCCAGGACGTTTGGCGGCAAAGCAAACGAGGTCTGGCTGGAAATCTCACGAGGTGGGGTTGGAAATCTCACGACGTTCGGCTGGAAATCCCAGGAGGTCGGGCTAGAAAGCTCACGAGGGTGGCCGGGAAACGCGCGACGTATGGCAGGCAAACTCACGAGGTTTGGTGGGAAAACTCATGCGCTTGGGCGGGGAACCTCACGAGGTTTGGCCGGGAAACTCACGGGGTTTGGCCGGGAAACTCACGCGGGTCGGCGGCAATTCTCAAGAGGGTTGTCGGGGAACGTCACAAGGGTTTTCGGGACATCTCCCGCGGTTTGGAGGGACATCTCCCGCGGTTTGGAGGGATAGCACCCCAGGTTTCCTGGCGTATCGGACGAGGCCCAGCGGGATACCTCACGATGTTTGGCGAGATCTCTCCCCAGGTTTGGGGGCTGTCTCGCCAGGGTTGGTGGGAGGCCTTCCCCGGTTTGGCCCGAAATCTCACCAGGTTGGCGGGATATCTCGCCATGTTTGCCTGGAAATCTCACCAGGTTTGGCGGGAAACCTCACCGGGTTGGGCGGGAAATCTCACGGGTTGGGCGGGAGATCTCACCTGATTTGGACCGAGTCTGGTGAGATTTCCATAAGATCTGGCGAGATTTCCCTGAGATCTCGCAAGAGCCGGGCTGTCACCTCAGCAGATTGATCCCCAAATCACCTGAGGTCCGGGGAAGGCAAGAGGTATAGATTCTTTCAACATTTCCGCGGTGTTGTGTGGCTAGTGCACCGAGCTTTAAGGTGTGGAGAGCCAGGGAAAGCCCCCACGGGCCTGCCTCCGTTCTCACCGTCCTGCAGTGGGCCCTTTGGCTTCTGGTTTCCCCTCCTGCTCTCCTGTGCCGGTCACCTCGCCGTGAGTGTGAAGGAGCTTTGCCCTGGCCCATTCATCCCGCATCCAAGCTCCTTTCTTACCTGCTTTAGAGCCAGGATGCTGAAACAACAGGGATTGAGGGAGACACCCTGTGTGTCTTCTTGAAGGGCATGCCTGGGACCAGTGAGGAAAGTTGACTGCTGCCCAACCCCTCCGTGTGGGTTCCCTACGGACACTGGGAGCACAGCAATCCCTGCTACGTACGGGTTACGAGATCCGCCCAGGGGCCAGCAAGTTTGCCCCACGGGCGAACGGTTTTTGGCCCTGGATCTCCCTAAATGCGCCGTGATCTCCACAGATTTCAATGAGACGTCCCAAGATTTTCCCCAGGATCAGGTGATCTCTGGCTAAAGAAGAGGTGTCTCTTCTTTGTCTTTTTCTGGCTGGTTGTGCGCTCAAGAGAGTCATCCTGAACGTTATCAATGGGTGCCACCTTCTCGTGCCTGGGGTGGCGCATTGCTTTTCCCTCCTGTTCCTGCCTTCCTCACTCCGTCCTTCGGGTTGAGTGTGAAAAACGCTTCAGCAGGCCTGCTCCTTCTGTTTTCAGGGCTCCCTTATTACCCCCACGTCAAAGATGTTGCGATTCCAGGGATTGACGTGGGAGACAAATTGTTGATTCCCTCCTGGTGTGCCTGGGAGTATTTCGACCACTGGAGCTATTGGACGTTGTGCACACTTCTGGAATGTGCCATCCCTAAGCACCGAAGTGGCTCAAAGCAGTCTGGGCTGGGGAGGGCCATTTCCCCACACCACCGCCCCCAGAGCCTGGGTGATTGGTCACAGATGCATCAAGTTTTGGCCACAGAAGACAAGAGCTGAGCCTGACATATCAGAAGATTTGGGTGAGATCTCGCGAGGCCGGGCTCGCTATCTCCGAGGTGTGGATGAGTTCTTCCCGGGTCTGGAGAGAAACCTCATGAGCTGAGGATGACATATCGGGATGTATGGCTAGAGGTCTCCGGACGTGTGGGTGAGATCTCACGTGATTTGGACGGATCTGGTGAAATTTCCGTGAGAACTGGCTCGATATGGGTGAGATCTAAAAGCTTGGCTTGGCGTCACATGAGATTTCCCTCCCAAATCACGGAGGTACGGTGAAGGAAAGAGGTCTATTTTCTTTCATGTCGAGGGCCTTCTGAGGCTACTGCAGAGAGCATTAAGGTATTGAGAGCTGGGAAGAGCCCCCACGGGGCCTGCCTCTATGCTCACCATCCTGCAATGGGGACCGTGGTTCCTTCTTTCCCCCTCCACTCTCCTGCTTCTCACACGTCTGGATGAGTGTGAGTCAGCATCCGCCTGGCCCCCGTACCGGCCCTTCTTAACTGCTTTAGAGCCAGGATGCTGAAACAACGGGGATTTCGGTGTGAGGCACTTGGTGTCTTTCCAAGGGCCATGTCTGTGACACATGAGGAAAGTGGAATTCTCGCCACCACTTCCATGCTGTGCCTTTCCGAAGGGCATTCCTGGGACGACGTAGGAAAACAGGAATCTGCCCGACACTTCCATCCGTATCAATCGCTTCCGTGAAGAAGCGTGCACCTGGCCCATCAGTGGTTCCGATGCCTTAGAGCCAGGATGCTGAAACACCAGGGATTGAGGGGTGAGAAACTTTGTGTCTCTCTCAAGGCATTCCTGGGCCCGATTAGGAAAGGACAATTCTGCCCAGCGCTTCCATGTGGACAAATCCCTTGGAGGAATAAGCATCCAGCTGGCCCACCGATGGTTTAGATGCCGAAGGGCCAGGATGCTGACCAACATGGTTTGAGGTGGGAGACACACTGTGCCTTTCTCAAGGGCTGCCTGTGAACCATTAGGAAAGGAGAATTCCGCCCAACCCTTCCATGTGTATTCACTGTTTCCATTAGGAACACCAGCCATCCCTGCTCCAGAGGGCCTAAACGATCCAGCCAAGGACCAGGGAGTTTGCCACAGGTGCGAAGGATTTTCGGGCCTACGTCTCCAGAAATGGGCCGAGATCTCACGAGATTTGTATGAGATCTCACCAGATTTTCCCCAAGATCATCTGATGTCTCGCTGAAGGAGAGGTATCGTTTCTTTTTCTTTTTCTGGGTGGTTTCGCCCTGAACAGAATCAGCCTTCATGTTTTGGGTGCGTGCTCACTTTTGGTGCTTAGGATGGCAAATCGCTTCCTCCTTCTCCTCCTGCTTTCCTCATTCCGTCCCTCGAGTTTCGTGTGCAGAGGTATTCACCAGGCCCGTTCATTCCGAATGCAGTCCTCCCTTATTCCCCAGTCCTCCCGCAGGACGTTGCGATACCAGGGATTTAGGTGGGAGACAGCTTCTTTCTTCCCTCACGTGGCGCCTGGGAGCAATTCTCAAAGCGCAGGTATTAGCAGTTCGGCCCACATCTGGCCTAGGCCTTCCCTAACTGCCTAAGGGGTGCAAAGCCGGCTCTGCTGGCGAGTTCTAGTTCTCCACCCTCCCCCATCTTGTGACTGGGGGATTGGTGACAGACGCATCTGCGGTTGGCCTTAGATATCAGTGGCAGGGCCACAGATCCCCCGAGGTCTGGCTGGCAATCCCAGGACGTTTGGCGGCAAAGCAAACGAGGTCTGGCTGGAAATCTCACGAGGTGGGGTTGGAAATCTCACGACGTTCGGCTGGAAATCCCAGGAGGTCGGGCTAGAAAGCTCACGAGGGTGGCCGGGAAACGCGCGACGTATGGCAGGCAAACTCACGAGGTTTGGTGGGAAAACTCATGCGCTTGGGCGGGGAACCTCACGAGGTTTGGCCGGGAAACTCACGGGGTTTGGCCGGGAAACTCACGCGGGTCGGCGGCAATTCTCAAGAGGGTTGTCGGGGAACGTCACAAGGGTTTTCGGGACATCTCCCGCGGTTTGGAGGGACATCTCCCGCGGTTTGGAGGGATAGCACCCCAGGTTTCCTGGCGTATCGGACGAGGCCCAGCGGGATACCTCACGATGTTTGGCGAGATCTCTCCCCAGGTTTGGGGGCTGTCTCGCCAGGGTTGGTGGGAGGCCTTCCCCGGTTTGGCCCGAAATCTCACCAGGTTGGCGGGATATCTCGCCATGTTTGCCTGGAAATCTCACCAGGTTTGGCGGGAAACCTCACCGGGTTGGGCGGGAAATCTCACGGGTTGGGCGGGAGATCTCACCTGATTTGGACCGAGTCTGGTGAGATTTCCATAAGATCTGGCGAGATTTCCCTGAGATCTCGCAAGAGCCGGGCTGTCACCTCAGCAGATTGATCCCCAAATCACCTGAGGTCCGGGGAAGGCAAGAGGTATAGATTCTTTCAACATTTCCGCGGTGTTGTGTGGCTAGTGCACCGAGCTTTAAGGTGTGGAGAGCCAGGGAAAGCCCCCACGGGCCTGCCTCCGTTCTCACCGTCCTGCAGTGGGCCCTTTGGCTTCTGGTTTCCCCTCCTGCTCTCCTGTGCCGGTCACCTCGCCGTGAGTGGGAAGGAGCTTTGCCCTGGCCCATTCATCCCGCATCCAAGCTCCTTTCTTACCTGCTTTAGAGCCAGGATGCTGAAACAACAGGGATTGAGGGAGACACCCTGTGTGTCTTCTTGAAGGGCATGCCTGGGACCAATGAGGAAAGTTGACTGCTGCCCAACCCCTCCGTGTGGGTTCCCTACGGACACTGGGAGCACAGCAATCCCTGCTACGTACGGGTTACGAGATCCGCCCAGGGGCCAGCAAGTTTGCCCCACGGGCGAACGGTTTTTGGCCCTGGATCTCCCTAAATGCGCCGTGATCTCCACAGATTTCAATGAGACGTCCCAAGATTTTCCCCAGGATCAGGTGATCTCTGGCTAAAGAAGAGGTGTCTCTTCTTTGTCTTTTTCTGGCTGGTTGTGCGCTCAAGAGAGTCATCCTGAACGTTATCAATGGGTGCCACCTTCTCGTGCCTGGGGTGGCGCATTGCTTTTCCCTCCTGTTCCTGCCTTCCTCACTCCGTCCTTCGGGTTGAGTGTGAAAAACGCTTCAGCAGGCCTGCTCCTTCTGTTTTCAGGGCTCCCTTATTACCCCCACGTCAAAGATGTTGCGATTCCAGGGATTGACGTGGGAGACAAATTGTTGATTCCCTCCTGGTGTGCCTGGGAGTATTTCGACCACTGGAGCTATTGGACGTTGTGCACACTTCTGGAATGTGCCATCCCTAAGCACCGAAGTGGCTCAAAGCAGTCTGGGCTGGGGAGGGCCATTTCCCCACACCACCGCCCCCAGAGCCTGGGTGATTGGTCACAGATGCATCAAGTTTTGGCCACAGAAGACAAGAGCTGAGCCTGACATATCAGAAGATTTGGGTGAGATCTCGCGAGGCCGGGCTCGCTATCTCCGAGGTGTGGATGAGTTCTTCCCGGGTCTGGAGAGAAACCTCATGAGCTGAGGATGACATATCGGGATGTATGGCTAGAGGTCTCCGGACGTGTGGGTGAGATCTCACGTGATTTGGACGGATCTGGTGAAATTTCCGTGAGAACTGGCTCGATATGGGTGAGATCTAAAAGCTTGGCTTGGCGTCACATGAGATTTCCCTCCCAAATCACGGAGGTACGGTGAAGGAAAGAGGTCTATTTTCTTTCATGTCGAGGGCCTTCTGAGGCTACTGCAGAGAGCATTAAGGTATTGAGAGCTGGGAAGAGCCCCCACGGGGGCTGCCTCTATGCTCACCATCCTGCAATGGGGACCGTGGTTCCTTCTTTCCCCCTCCACTCTCCTGCTTCTCACACGTCTGGATGAGTGTGAGTCAGCATCCGCCTGGCCCCCGTACCGGCCCTTCTTAACTGCTTTAGAGCCAGGATGCTGAAACAACGGGGATTTCGGTGTGAGGCACTTGGTGTCTTTCCAAGGGCCATGTCTGTGACACATGAGGAAAGTGGAATTCTCGCCACCACTTCCATGCTGTGCCTTTCCGAAGGGCATTCCTGGGACGACGTAGGAAAACAGGAATCTGCCCGACACTTCCATCCGTATCAATCGCTTCCGTGAAGAAGCGTGCACCTGGCCCATCAGTGGTTCCGATGCCTTAGAGCCAGGATGCTGAAACACCAGGGATTGAGGGGTGAGAAACTTTGTGTCTCTCTCAAGGCATTCCTGGGCCCGATTAGGAAAGGACAATTCTGCCCAGCGCTTCCATGTGGACAAATCCCTTGGAGGAATAAGCATCCAGCTGGCCCACCGATGGTTTAGATGCCGAAGGGCCAGGATGCTGACCAACATGGTTTGAGGTGGGAGACACACTGTGCCTTTCTCAAGGGCTGCCTGTGAACCATTAGGAAAGGAGAATTCCGCCCAACCCTTCCATGTGTATTCACTGTTTCCATTAGGAACACCAGCCATCCCTGCTCCAGAGGGCCTAAACGATCCAGCCAAGGACCAGGGAGTTTGCCACAGGTGCGAAGGATTTTCGGGCCTACGTCTCCAGAAATGGGCCGAGATCTCACGAGATTTGTATGAGATCTCACCAGATTTTCCCCAAGATCATCTGATGTCTCGCTGAAGGAGAGGTATCGTTTCTTTTTCTTTTTCTGGGTGGTTTCGCCCTGAACAGAATCAGCCTTCATGTTTTGGGTGCGTGCTCACTTTTGGTGCTTAGGATGGCAAATCGCTTCCTCCTTCTCCTCCTGCTTTCCTCATTCCGTCCCTCGAGTTTCGTGTGCAGAGGTATTCACCAGGCCCGTTCATTCCGAATGCAGTCCTCCCTTATTCCCCAGTCCTCCCGCAGGACGTTGCGATACCAGGGATTTAGGTGGGAGACAGCTTCTTTCTTCCCTCACGTGGCGCCTGGGAGCAATTCTCAAAGCGCAGGTATTAGCAGTTCGGCCCACATCTGGCCTAGGCCTTCCCTAACTGCCTAAGGGGTGCAAAGCCGGCTCTGCTGGCGAGTTCTAGTTCTCCACCCTCCCCCATCTTGTGACTGGGGGATTGGTGACAGACGCATCTGCGGTTGGCCTTAGATATCAGTGGCAGGGCCACAGATCCCCCGAGGTCTGGCTGGCAATCCCAGGACGTTTGGCGGCAAAGCAAACGAGGTCTGGCTGGAAATCTCACGAGGTGGGGTTGGAAATCTCACGACGTTCGGCTGGAAATCCCAGGAGGTCGGGCTAGAAAGCTCACGAGGGTGGCCGGGAAACGCGCGACGTATGGCAGGCAAACTCACGAGGTTTGGTGGGAAAACTCATGCGCTTGGGCGGGGAACCTCACGAGGTTTGGCCGGGAAACTCACGGGGTTTGGCCGGGAAACTCACGCGGGTCGGCGGCAATTCTCAAGAGGGTTGTCGGGGAACGTCACAAGGGTTTTCGGGACATCTCCCGCGGTTTGGAGGGACATCTCCCGCGGTTTGGAGGGATAGCACCCCAGGTTTCCTGGCGTATCGGACGAGGCCCAGCGGGATACCTCACGATGTTTGGCGAGATCTCTCCCCAGGTTTGGGGGCTGTCTCGCCAGGGTTGGTGGGAGGCCTTCCCCGGTTTGGCCCGAAATCTCACCAGGTTGGCGGGATATCTCGCCATGTTTGCCTGGAAATCTCACCAGGTTTGGCGGGAAACCTCACCGGGTTGGGCGGGAAATCTCACGGGTTGGGCGGGAGATCTCACCTGATTTGGACCGAGTCTGGTGAGATTTCCATAAGATCTGGCGAGATTTCCCTGAGATCTCGCAAGAGCCGGGCTGTCACCTCAGCAGATTGATCCCCAAATCACCTGAGGTCCGGGGAAGGCAAGAGGTATAGATTCTTTCAACATTTCCGCGGTGTTGTGTGGCTAGTGCACCGAGCTTTAAGGTGTGGAGAGCCAGGGAAAGCCCCCACGGGCCTGCCTCCGTTCTCACCGTCCTGCAGTGGGCCCTTTGGCTTCTGGTTTCCCCTCCTGCTCTCCTGTGCCGGTCACCTCGCCGTGAGTGGGAAGGAGCTTTGCCCTGGCCCATTCATCCCGCATCCAAGCTCCTTTCTTACCTGCTTTAGAGCCAGGATGCTGAAACAACAGGGATTGAGGGAGACACCCTGTGTGTCTTCTTGAAGGGCATGCCTGGGACCAATGAGGAAAGTTGACTGCTGCCCAACCCCTCCGTGTGGGTTCCCTACGGACACTGGGAGCACAGCAATCCCTGCTACGTACGGGTTACGAGATCCGCCCAGGGGCCAGCAAGTTTGCCCCACGGGCGAACGGTTTTTGGCCCTGGATCTCCCTAAATGCGCCGTGATCTCCACAGATTTCAATGAGACGTCCCAAGATTTTCCCCAGGATCAGGTGATCTCTGGCTAAAGAAGAGGTGTCTCTTCTTTGTCTTTTTCTGGCTGGTTGTGCGCTCAAGAGAGTCATCCTGAACGTTATCAATGGGTGCCACCTTCTCGTGCCTGGGGTGGCGCATTGCTTTTCCCTCCTGTTCCTGCCTTCCTCACTCCGTCCTTCGGGTTGAGTGTGAAAAACGCTTCAGCAGGCCTGCTCCTTCTGTTTTCAGGGCTCCCTTATTACCCCCACGTCAAAGATGTTGCGATTCCAGGGATTGACGTGGGAGACAAATTGTTGATTCCCTCCTGGTGTGCCTGGGAGTATTTCGACCACTGGAGCTATTGGACGTTGTGCACACTTCTGGAATGTGCCATCCCTAAGCACCGAAGTGGCTCAAAGCAGTCTGGGCTGGGGAGGGCCATTTCCCCACACCACCGCCCCCAGAGCCTGGGTGATTGGTCACAGATGCATCAAGTTTTGGCCACAGAAGACAAGAGCTGAGCCTGACATATCAGAAGATTTGGGTGAGATCTCGCGAGGCCGGGCTCGCTATCTCCGAGGTGTGGATGAGTTCTTCCCGGGTCTGGAGAGAAACCTCATGAGCTGAGGATGACATATCGGGATGTATGGCTAGAGGTCTCCGGACGTGTGGGTGAGATCTCACGTGATTTGGACGGATCTGGTGAAATTTCCGTGAGAACTGGCTCGATATGGGTGAGATCTAAAAGCTTGGCTTGGCGTCACATGAGATTTCCCTCCCAAATCACGGAGGTACGGTGAAGGAAAGAGGTCTATTTTCTTTCATGTCGAGGGCCTTCTGAGGCTACTGCAGAGAGCATTAAGGTATTGAGAGCTGGGAAGAGCCCCCACGGGGCCTGCCTCTATGCTCACCATCCTGCAATGGGGACCGTGGTTCCTTCTTTCCCCCTCCACTCTCCTGCTTCTCACACGTCTGGATGAGTGTGAGTCAGCATCCGCCTGGCCCCCGTACCGGCCCTTCTTAACTGCTTTAGAGCCAGGATGCTGAAACAACGGGGATTTCGGTGTGTGGCACTTGGTGTCTTTCCAAGGGCCATGTCTGTGACACATGAGGAAAGTGGAATTCTCGCCACCACTTCCATGCTGTGCCTTTCCGAAGGGCATTCCTGGGACGACGTAGGAAAACAGGAATCTGCCCGACACTTCCATCCGTATCAATCGCTTCCGTGAAGAAGCGTGCACCTGGCCCATCAGTGGTTCCGATGCCTTAGAGCCAGGATGCTGAAACACCAGGGATTGAGGGGTGAGAAACTTTGTGTCTCTCTCAAGGCATTCCTGGGCCCGATTAGGAAAGGACAATTCTGCCCAGCGCTTCCATGTGGACAAATCCCTTGGAGGAATAAGCATCCAGCTGGCCCACCGATGGTTTAGATGCCGAAGGGCCAGGATGCTGACCAACATGGTTTGAGGTGGGAGACACACTGTGCCTTTCTCAAGGGCTGCCTGTGAACCATTAGGAAAGGAGAATTCCGCCCAACCCTTCCATGTGTATTCACTGTTTCCATTAGGAACACCAGCCATCCCTGCTCCAGAGGGCCTAAACGATCCAGCCAAGGACCAGGGAGTTTGCCACAGGTGCGAAGGATTTTCGGGCCTACGTCTCCAGAAATGGGCCGAGATCTCACGAGATTTGTATGAGATCTCACCAGATTTTCCCCAAGATCATCTGATGTCTCGCTGAAGGAGAGGTATCGTTTCTTTTTCTTTTTCTGGGTGGTTTCGCCCTGAACAGAATCAGCCTTCATGTTTTGGGTGCGTGCTCACTTTTGGTGCTTAGGATGGCAAATCGCTTCCTCCTTCTCCTCCTGCTTTCCTCATTCCGTCCCTCGAGTTTCGTGTGCAGAGGTATTCACCAGGCCCGTTCATTCCGAATGCAGTCCTCCCTTATTCCCCAGTCCTCCCGCAGGACGTTGCGATACCAGGGATTTAGGTGGGAGACAGCTTCTTTCTTCCCTCACGTGGCGCCTGGGAGCAATTCTCAAAGCGCAGGTATTAGCAGTTCGGCCCACATCTGGCCTAGGCCTTCCCTAACTGCCTAAGGGGTGCAAAGCCGGCTCTGCTGGCGAGTTCTAGTTCTCCACCCTCCCCCATCTTGTGACTGGGGGATTGGTGACAGACGCATCTGCGGTTGGCCTTAGATATCAGTGGCAGGGCCACAGATCCCCCGAGGTCTGGCTGGCAATCCCAGGACGTTTGGCGGCAAAGCAAACGAGGTCTGGCTGGAAATCTCACGAGGTGGGGTTGGAAATCTCACGACGTTCGGCTGGAAATCCCAGGAGGTCGGGCTAGAAAGCTCACGAGGGTGGCCGGGAAACGCGCGACGTATGGCAGGCAAACTCACGAGGTTTGGTGGGAAAACTCATGCGCTTGGGCGGGGAACCTCACGAGGTTTGGCCGGGAAACTCACGGGGTTTGGCCGGGAAACTCACGCGGGTCGGCGGCAATTCTCAAGAGGGTTGTCGGGGAACGTCACAAGGGTTTTCGGGACATCTCCCGCGGTTTGGAGGGACATCTCCCGCGGTTTGGAGGGATAGCACCCCAGGTTTCCTGGCGTATCGGACGAGGCCCAGCGGGATACCTCACGATGTTTGGCGAGATCTCTCCCCAGGTTTGGGGGCTGTCTCGCCAGGGTTGGTGGGAGGCCTTCCCCGGTTTGGCCCGAAATCTCACCAGGTTGGCGGGATATCTCGCCATGTTTGCCTGGAAATCTCACCAGGTTTGGCGGGAAACCTCACCGGGTTGGGCGGGAAATCTCACGGGTTGGGCGGGAGATCTCACCTGATTTGGACCGAGTCTGGTGAGATTTCCATAAGATCTGGCGAGATTTCCCTGAGATCTCGCAAGAGCCGGGCTGTCACCTCAGCAGATTGATCCCCAAATCACCTGAGGTCCGGGGAAGGCAAGAGGTATAGATTCTTTCAACATTTCCGCGGTGTTGTGTGGCTAGTGCACCGAGCTTTAAGGTGTGGAGAGCCAGGGAAAGCCCCCACGGGCCTGCCTCCGTTCTCACCGTCCTGCAGTGGGCCCTTTGGCTTCTGGTTTCCCCTCCTGCTCTCCTGTGCCGGTCACCTCGCCGTGAGTGGGAAGGAGCTTTGCCCTGGCCCATTCATCCCGCATCCAAGCTCCTTTCTTACCTGCTTTAGAGCCAGGATGCTGAAACAACAGGGATTGAGGGAGACACCCTGTGTGTCTTCTTGAAGGGCATGCCTGGGACCAGTGAGGAAAGTTGACTGCTGCCCAACCCCTCCGTGTGGGTTCCCTACGGACACTGGGAGCACAGCAATCCCTGCTACGTACGGGTTACGAGATCCGCCCAGGGGCCAGCAAGTTTGCCCCACGGGCGAACGGTTTTTGGCCCTGGATCTCCCTAAATGCGCCGTGATCTCCACAGATTTCAATGAGACGTCCCAAGATTTTCCCCAGGATCAGGTGATCTCTGGCTAAAGAAGAGGTGTCTCTTCTTTGTCTTTTTCTGGCTGGTTGTGCGCTCAAGAGAGTCATCCTGAACGTTATCAATGGGTGCCACCTTCTCGTGCCTGGGGTGGCGCATTGCTTTTCCCTCCTGTTCCTGCCTTCCTCACTCCGTCCTTCGGGTTGAGTGTGAAAAACGCTTCAGCAGGCCTGCTCCTTCTGTTTTCAGGGCTCCCTTATTACCCCCACGTCAAAGATGTTGCGATTCCAGGGATTGACGTGGGAGACAAATTGTTGATTCCCTCCTGGTGTGCCTGGGAGTATTTCGACCACTGGAGCTATTGGACGTTGTGCACACTTCTGGAATGTGCCATCCCTAAGCACCGAAGTGGCTCAAAGCAGTCTGGGCTGGGGAGGGCCATTTCCCCACACCACCGCCCCCAGAGCCTGGGTGATTGGTCACAGATGCATCAAGTTTTGGCCACAGAAGACAAGAGCTGAGCCTGACATATCAGAAGATTTGGGTGAGATCTCGCGAGGCCGGGCTCGCTATCTCCGAGGTGTGGATGAGTTCTTCCCGGGTCTGGAGAGAAACCTCATGAGCTGAGGATGACATATCGGGATGTATGGCTAGAGGTCTCCGGACGTGTGGGTGAGATCTCACGTGATTTGGACGGATCTGGTGAAATTTCCGTGAGAACTGGCTCGATATGGGTGAGATCTAAAAGCTTGGCTTGGCGTCACATGAGATTTCCCTCCCAAATCACGGAGGTACGGTGAAGGAAAGAGGTCTATTTTCTTTCATGTCGAGGGCCTTCTGAGGCTACTGCAGAGAGCATTAAGGTATTGAGAGCTGGGAAGAGCCCCCACGGGGCCTGCCTCTATGCTCACCATCCTGCAATGGGGACCGTGGTTCCTTCTTTCCCCCTCCACTCTCCTGCTTCTCACACGTCTGGATGAGTGTGAGTCAGCATCCGCCTGGCCCCCGTACCGGCCCTTCTTAACTGCTTTAGAGCCAGGATGCTGAAACAACGGGGATTTCGGTGTGTGGCACTTGGTGTCTTTCCAAGGGCCATGTCTGTGACACATGAGGAAAGTGGAATTCTCGCCACCACTTCCATGCTGTGCCTTTCCGAAGGGCATTCCTGGGACGACGTAGGAAAACAGGAATCTGCCCGACACTTCCATCCGTATCAATCGCTTCCGTGAAGAAGCGTGCACCTGGCCCATCAGTGGTTCCGATGCCTTAGAGCCAGGATGCTGAAACACCAGGGATTGAGGGGTGAGAAACTTTGTGTCTCTCTCAAGGCATTCCTGGGCCCGATTAGGAAAGGACAATTCTGCCCAGCGCTTCCATGTGGACAAATCCCTTGGAGGAATAAGCATCCAGCTGGCCCACCGATGGTTTAGATGCCGAAGGGCCAGGATGCTGACCAACATGGTTTGAGGTGGGAGACACACTGTGCCTTTCTCAAGGGCTGCCTGTGAACCATTAGGAAAGGAGAATTCCGCCCAACCCTTCCATGTGTATTCACTGTTTCCATTAGGAACACCAGCCATCCCTGCTCCAGAGGGCCTAAACGATCCAGCCAAGGACCAGGGAGTTTGCCACAGGTGCGAAGGATTTTCGGGCCTACGTCTCCAGAAATGGGCCGAGATCTCACGAGATTTGTATGAGATCTCACCAGATTTTCCCCAAGATCATCTGATGTCTCGCTGAAGGAGAGGTATCGTTTCTTTTTCTTTTTCTGGGTGGTTTCGCCCTGAACAGAATCAGCCTTCATGTTTTGGGTGCGTGCTCACTTTTGGTGCTTAGGATGGCAAATCGCTTCCTCCTTCTCCTCCTGCTTTCCTCATTCCGTCCCTCGAGTTTCGTGTGCAGAGGTATTCACCAGGCCCGTTCATTCCGAATGCAGTCCTCCCTTATTCCCCAGTCCTCCCGCAGGACGTTGCGATACCAGGGATTTAGGTGGGAGACAGCTTCTTTCTTCCCTCACGTGGCGCCTGGGAGCAATTCTCAAAGCGCAGGTATTAGCAGTTCGGCCCACATCTGGCCTAGGCCTTCCCTAACTGCCTAAGGGGTGCAAAGCCGGCTCTGCTGGCGAGTTCTAGTTCTCCACCCTCCCCCATCTTGTGACTGGGGGATTGGTGACAGACGCATCTGCGGTTGGCCTTAGATATCAGTGGCAGGGCCACAGATCCCCCGAGGTCTGGCTGGCAATCCCAGGACGTTTGGCGGCAAAGCAAACGAGGTCTGGCTGGAAATCTCACGAGGTGGGGTTGGAAATCTCACGACGTTCGGCTGGAAATCCCAGGAGGTCGGGCTAGAAAGCTCACGAGGGTGGCCGGGAAACGCGCGACGTATGGCAGGCAAACTCACGAGGTTTGGTGGGAAAACTCATGCGCTTGGGCGGGGAACCTCACGAGGTTTGGCCGGGAAACTCACGGGGTTTGGCCGGGAAACTCACGCGGGTCGGCGGCAATTCTCAAGAGGGTTGTCGGGGAACGTCACAAGGGTTTTCGGGACATCTCCCGCGGTTTGGAGGGACATCTCCCGCGGTTTGGAGGGATAGCACCCCAGGTTTCCTGGCGTATCGGACGAGGCCCAGCGGGATACCTCACGATGTTTGGCGAGATCTCTCCCCAGGTTTGGGGGCTGTCTCGCCAGGGTTGGTGGGAGGCCTTCCCCGGTTTGGCCCGAAATCTCACCAGGTTGGCGGGATATCTCGCCATGTTTGCCTGGAAATCTCACCAGGTTTGGCGGGAAACCTCACCGGGTTGGGCGGGAAATCTCACGGGTTGGGCGGGAGATCTCACCTGATTTGGACCGAGTCTGGTGAGATTTCCATAAGATCTGGCGAGATTTCCCTGAGATCTCGCAAGAGCCGGGCTGTCACCTCAGCAGATTGATCCCCAAATCACCTGAGGTCCGGGGAAGGCAAGAGGTATAGATTCTTTCAACATTTCCGCGGTGTTGTGTGGCTAGTGCACCGAGCTTTAAGGTGTGGAGAGCCAGGGAAAGCCCCCACGGGCCTGCCTCCGTTCTCACCGTCCTGCAGTGGGCCCTTTGGCTTCTGGTTTCCCCTCCTGCTCTCCTGTGCCGGTCACCTCGCCGTGAGTGGGAAGGAGCTTTGCCCTGGCCCATTCATCCCGCATCCAAGCTCCTTTCTTACCTGCTTTAGAGCCAGGATGCTGAAACAACAGGGATTGAGGGAGACACCCTGTGTGTCTTCTTGAAGGGCATGCCTGGGACCAGTGAGGAAAGTTGACTGCTGCCCAACCCCTCCGTGTGGGTTCCCTACGGACACTGGGAGCACAGCAATCCCTGCTACGTACGGGTTACGAGATCCGCCCAGGGGCCAGCAAGTTTGCCCCACGGGCGAACGGTTTTTGGCCCTGGATCTCCCTAAATGCGCCGTGATCTCCACAGATTTCAATGAGACGTCCCAAGATTTTCCCCAGGATCAGGTGATCTCTGGCTAAAGAAGAGGTGTCTCTTCTTTGTCTTTTTCTGGCTGGTTGTGCGCTCAAGAGAGTCATCCTGAACGTTATCAATGGGTGCCACCTTCTCGTGCCTGGGGTGGCGCATTGCTTTTCCCTCCTGTTCCTGCCTTCCTCACTCCGTCCTTCGGGTTGAGTGTGAAAAACGCTTCAGCAGGCCTGCTCCTTCTGTTTTCAGGGCTCCCTTATTACCCCCACGTCAAAGATGTTGCGATTCCAGGGATTGACGTGGGAGACAAATTGTTGATTCCCTCCTGGTGTGCCTGGGAGTATTTCGACCACTGGAGCTATTGGACGTTGTGCACACTTCTGGAATGTGCCATCCCTAAGCACCGAAGTGGCTCAAAGCAGTCTGGGCTGGGGAGGGCCATTTCCCCACACCACCGCCCCCAGAGCCTGGGTGATTGGTCACAGATGCATCAAGTTTTGGCCACAGAAGACAAGAGCTGAGCCTGACATATCAGAAGATTTGGGTGAGATCTCGCGAGGCCGGGCTCGCTATCTCCGAGGTGTGGATGAGTTCTTCCCGGGTCTGGAGAGAAACCTCATGAGCTGAGGATGACATATCGGGATGTATGGCTAGAGGTCTCCGGACGTGTGGGTGAGATCTCACGTGATTTGGACGGATCTGGTGAAATTTCCGTGAGAACTGGCTCGATATGGGTGAGATCTAAAAGCTTGGCTTGGCGTCACATGAGATTTCCCTCCCAAATCACGGAGGTACGGTGAAGGAAAGAGGTCTATTTTCTTTCATGTCGAGGGCCTTCTGAGGCTACTGCAGAGAGCATTAAGGTATTGAGAGCTGGGAAGAGCCCCCACGGGGCCTGCCTCTATGCTCACCATCCTGCAATGGGGACCGTGGTTCCTTCTTTCCCCCTCCACTCTCCTGCTTCTCACACGTCTGGATGAGTGTGAGTCAGCATCCGCCTGGCCCCCGTACCGGCCCTTCTTAACTGCTTTAGAGCCAGGATGCTGAAACAACGGGGATTTCGGTGTGTGGCACTTGGTGTCTTTCCAAGGGCCATGTCTGTGACACATGAGGAAAGTGGAATTCTCGCCACCACTTCCATGCTGTGCCTTTCCGAAGGGCATTCCTGGGACGACGTAGGAAAACAGGAATCTGCCCGACACTTCCATCCGTATCAATCGCTTCCGTGAAGAAGCGTGCACCTGGCCCATCAGTGGTTCCGATGCCTTAGAGCCAGGATGCTGAAACACCAGGGATTGAGGGGTGAGAAACTTTGTGTCTCTCTCAAGGCATTCCTGGGCCCGATTAGGAAAGGACAATTCTGCCCAGCGCTTCCATGTGGACAAATCCCTTGGAGGAATAAGCATCCAGCTGGCCCACCGATGGTTTAGATGCCGAAGGGCCAGGATGCTGACCAACATGGTTTGAGGTGGGAGACACACTGTGCCTTTCTCAAGGGCTGCCTGTGAACCATTAGGAAAGGAGAATTCCGCCCAACCCTTCCATGTGTATTCACTGTTTCCATTAGGAACACCAGCCATCCCTGCTCCAGAGGGCCTAAACGATCCAGCCAAGGACCAGGGAGTTTGCCACAGGTGCGAAGGATTTTCGGGCCTACGTCTCCAGAAATGGGCCGAGATCTCACGAGATTTGTATGAGATCTCACCAGATTTTCCCCAAGATCATCTGATGTCTCGCTGAAGGAGAGGTATCGTTTCTTTTTCTTTTTCTGGGTGGTTTCGCCCTGAACAGAATCAGCCTTCATGTTTTGGGTGCGTGCTCACTTTTGGTGCTTAGGATGGCAAATCGCTTCCTCCTTCTCCTCCTGCTTTCCTCATTCCGTCCCTCGAGTTTCGTGTGCAGAGGTATTCACCAGGCCCGTTCATTCCGAATGCAGTCCTCCCTTATTCCCCAGTCCTCCCGCAGGACGTTGCGATACCAGGGATTTAGGTGGGAGACAGCTTCTTTCTTCCCTCACGTGGCGCCTGGGAGCAATTCTCAAAGCGCAGGTATTAGCAGTTCGGCCCACATCTGGCCTAGGCCTTCCCTAACTGCCTAAGGGGTGCAAAGCCGGCTCTGCTGGCGAGTTCTAGTTCTCCACCCTCCCCCATCTTGTGACTGGGGGATTGGTGACAGACGCATCTGCGGTTGGCCTTAGATATCAGTGGCAGGGCCACAGATCCCCCGAGGTCTGGCTGGCAATCCCAGGACGTTTGGCGGCAAAGCAAACGAGGTCTGGCTGGAAATCTCACGAGGTGGGGTTGGAAATCTCACGACGTTCGGCTGGAAATCCCAGGAGGTCGGGCTAGAAAGCTCACGAGGGTGGCCGGGAAACGCGCGACGTATGGCAGGCAAACTCACGAGGTTTGGTGGGAAAACTCATGCGCTTGGGCGGGGAACCTCACGAGGTTTGGCCGGGAAACTCACGGGGTTTGGCCGGGAAACTCACGCGGGTCGGCGGCAATTCTCAAGAGGGTTGTCGGGGAACGTCACAAGGGTTTTCGGGACATCTCCCGCGGTTTGGAGGGACATCTCCCGCGGTTTGGAGGGATAGCACCCCAGGTTTCCTGGCGTATCGGACGAGGCCCAGCGGGATACCTCACGATGTTTGGCGAGATCTCTCCCCAGGTTTGGGGGCTGTCTCGCCAGGGTTGGTGGGAGGCCTTCCCCGGTTTGGCCCGAAATCTCACCAGGTTGGCGGGATATCTCGCCATGTTTGCCTGGAAATCTCACCAGGTTTGGCGGGAAACCTCACCGGGTTGGGCGGGAAATCTCACGGGTTGGGCGGGAGATCTCACCTGATTTGGACCGAGTCTGGTGAGATTTCCATAAGATCTGGCGAGATTTCCCTGAGATCTCGCAAGAGCCGGGCTGTCACCTCAGCAGATTGATCCCCAAATCACCTGAGGTCCGGGGAAGGCAAGAGGTATAGATTCTTTCAACATTTCCGCGGTGTTGTGTGGCTAGTGCACCGAGCTTTAAGGTGTGGAGAGCCAGGGAAAGCCCCCACGGGCCTGCCTCCGTTCTCACCGTCCTGCAGTGGGCCCTTTGGCTTCTGGTTTCCCCTCCTGCTCTCCTGTGCCGGTCACCTCGCCGTGAGTGTGAAGGAGCTTTGCCCTGGCCCATTCATCCCGCATCCAAGCTCCTTTCTTACCTGCTTTAGAGCCAGGATGCTGAAACAACAGGGATTGAGGGAGACACCCTGTGTGTCTTCTTGAAGGGCATGCCTGGGACCAGTGAGGAAAGTTGACTGCTGCCCAACCCCTCCGTGTGGGTTCCCTACTGACACTGGGAGCACAGCAATCCCTGCTACGTACGGGTTACGAGATCCGCCCAGGGGCCAGCAAGTTTGCCCCACGGGCGAACGGTTTTTGGCCCTGGATCTCCCTAAATGCGCCGTGATCTCCACAGATTTCAATGAGACGTCCCAAGATTTTCCCCAGGATCAGGTGATCTCTGGCTAAAGAAGAGGTGTCTCTTCTTTGTCTTTTTCTGGCTGGTTGTGCGCTCAAGAGAGTCATCCTGAACGTTATCAATGGGTGCCACCTTCTCGTGCCTGGGGTGGCGCATTGCTTTTCCCTCCTGTTCCTGCCTTCCTCACTCCGTCCTTCGGGTTGAGTGTGAAAAACGCTTCAGCAGGCCTGCTCCTTCTGTTTTCAGGGCTCCCTTATTACCCCCACGTCAAAGATGTTGCGATTCCAGGGATTGACGTGGGAGACAAATTGTTGATTCCCTCCTGGTGTGCCTGGGAGTATTTCGACCACTGGAGCTATTGGACGTTGTGCACACTTCTGGAATGTGCCATCCCTAAGCACCGAAGTGGCTCAAAGCAGTCTGGGCTGGGGAGGGCCATTTCCCCACACCACCGCCCCCAGAGCCTGGGTGATTGGTCACAGATGCATCAAGTTTTGGCCACAGAAGACAAGAGCTGAGCCTGACATATCAGAAGATTTGGGTGAGATCTCGCGAGGCCGGGCTCGCTATCTCCGAGGTGTGGATGAGTTCTTCCCGGGTCTGGAGAGAAACCTCATGAGCTGAGGATGACATATCGGGATGTATGGCTAGAGGTCTCCGGACGTGTGGGTGAGATCTCACGTGATTTGGACGGATCTGGTGAAATTTCCGTGAGAACTGGCTCGATATGGGTGAGATCTAAAAGCTTGGCTTGGCGTCACATGAGATTTCCCTCCCAAATCACGGAGGTACGGTGAAGGAAAGAGGTCTATTTTCTTTCATGTCGAGGGCCTTCTGAGGCTACTGCAGAGAGCATTAAGGTATTGAGAGCTGGGAAGAGCCCCCACGGGGCCTGCCTCTATGCTCACCATCCTGCAATGGGGACCGTGGTTCCTTCTTTCCCCCTCCACTCTCCTGCTTCTCACACGTCTGGATGAGTGTGAGTCAGCATCCGCCTGGCCCCCGTACCGGCCCTTCTTAACTGCTTTAGAGCCAGGATGCTGAAACAACGGGGATTTCGGTGTGTGGCACTTGGTGTCTTTCCAAGGGCCATGTCTGTGACACATGAGGAAAGTGGAATTCTCGCCACCACTTCCATGCTGTGCCTTTCCGAAGGGCATTCCTGGGACGACGTAGGAAAACAGGAATCTGCCCGACACTTCCATCCGTATCAATCGCTTCCGTGAAGAAGCGTGCACCTGGCCCATCAGTGGTTCCGATGCCTTAGAGCCAGGATGCTGAAACACCAGGGATTGAGGGGTGAGAAACTTTGTGTCTCTCTCAAGGCATTCCTGGGCCCGATTAGGAAAGGACAATTCTGCCCAGCGCTTCCATGTGGACAAATCCCTTGGAGGAATAAGCATCCAGCTGGCCCACCGATGGTTTAGATGCCGAAGGGCCAGGATGCTGACCAACATGGTTTGAGGTGGGAGACACACTGTGCCTTTCTCAAGGGCTGCCTGTGAACCATTAGGAAAGGAGAATTCCGCCCAACCCTTCCATGTGTATTCACTGTTTCCATTAGGAACACCAGCCATCCCTGCTCCAGAGGGCCTAAACGATCCAGCCAAGGACCAGGGAGTTTGCCACAGGTGCGAAGGATTTTCGGGCCTACGTCTCCAGAAATGGGCCGAGATCTCACGAGATTTGTATGAGATCTCACCAGATTTTCCCCAAGATCATCTGATGTCTCGCTGAAGGAGAGGTATCGTTTCTTTTTCTTTTTCTGGGTGGTTTCGCCCTGAACAGAATCAGCCTTCATGTTTTGGGTGCGTGCTCACTTTTGGTGCTTAGGATGGCAAATCGCTTCCTCCTTCTCCTCCTGCTTTCCTCATTCCGTCCCTCGAGTTTCGTGTGCAGAGGTATTCACCAGGCCCGTTCATTCCGAATGCAGTCCTCCCTTATTCCCCAGTCCTCCCGCAGGACGTTGCGATACCAGGGATTTAGGTGGGAGACAGCTTCTTTCTTCCCTCACGTGGCGCCTGGGAGCAATTCTCAAAGCGCAGGTATTAGCAGTTCGGCCCACATCTGGCCTAGGCCTTCCCTAACTGCCTAAGGGGTGCAAAGCCGGCTCTGCTGGCGAGTTCTAGTTCTCCACCCTCCCCCATCTTGTGACTGGGGGATTGGTGACAGACGCATCTGCGGTTGGCCTTAGATATCAGTGGCAGGGCCACAGATCCCCCGAGGTCTGGCTGGCAATCCCAGGACGTTTGGCGGCAAAGCAAACGAGGTCTGGCTGGAAATCTCACGAGGTGGGGTTGGAAATCTCACGACGTTCGGCTGGAAATCCCAGGAGGTCGGGCTAGAAAGCTCACGAGGGTGGCCGGGAAACGCGCGACGTATGGCAGGCAAACTCACGAGGTTTGGTGGGAAAACTCATGCGCTTGGGCGGGGAACCTCACGAGGTTTGGCCGGGAAACTCACGGGGTTTGGCCGGGAAACTCACGCGGGTCGGCGGCAATTCTCAAGAGGGTTGTCGGGGAACGTCACAAGGGTTTTCGGGACATCTCCCGCGGTTTGGAGGGACATCTCCCGCGGTTTGGAGGGATAGCACCCCAGGTTTCCTGGCGTATCGGACGAGGCCCAGCGGGATACCTCACGATGTTTGGCGAGATCTCTCCCCAGGTTTGGGGGCTGTCTCGCCAGGGTTGGTGGGAGGCCTTCCCCGGTTTGGCCCGAAATCTCACCAGGTTGGCGGGATATCTCGCCATGTTTGCCTGGAAATCTCACCAGGTTTGGCGGGAAACCTCACCGGGTTGGGCGGGAAATCTCACGGGTTGGGCGGGAGATCTCACCTGATTTGGACCGAGTCTGGTGAGATTTCCATAAGATCTGGCGAGATTTCCCTGAGATCTCGCAAGAGCCGGGCTGTCACCTCAGCAGATTGATCCCCAAATCACCTGAGGTCCGGGGAAGGCAAGAGGTATAGATTCTTTCAACATTTCCGCGGTGTTGTGTGGCTAGTGCACCGAGCTTTAAGGTGTGGAGAGCCAGGGAAAGCCCCCACGGGCCTGCCTCCGTTCTCACCGTCCTGCAGTGGGCCCTTTGGCTTCTGGTTTCCCCTCCTGCTCTCCTGTGCCGGTCACCTCGCCGTGAGTGTGAAGGAGCTTTGCCCTGGCCCATTCATCCCGCATCCAAGCTCCTTTCTTACCTGCTTTAGAGCCAGGATGCTGAAACAACAGGGATTGAGGGAGACACCCTGTGTGTCTTCTTGAAGGGCATGCCTGGGACCAGTGAGGAAAGTTGACTGCTGCCCAACCCCTCCGTGTGGGTTCCCTACTGACACTGGGAGCACAGCAATCCCTGCTACGTACGGGTTACGAGATCCGCCCAGGGGCCAGCAAGTTTGCCCCACGGGCGAACGGTTTTTGGCCCTGGATCTCCCTAAATGCGCCGTGATCTCCACAGATTTCAATGAGACGTCCCAAGATTTTCCCCAGGATCAGGTGATCTCTGGCTAAAGAAGAGGTGTCTCTTCTTTGTCTTTTTCTGGCTGGTTGTGCGCTCAAGAGAGTCATCCTGAACGTTATCAATGGGTGCCACCTTCTCGTGCCTGGGGTGGCGCATTGCTTTTCCCTCCTGTTCCTGCCTTCCTCACTCCGTCCTTCGGGTTGAGTGTGAAAAACGCTTCAGCAGGCCTGCTCCTTCTGTTTTCAGGGCTCCCTTATTACCCCCACGTCAAAGATGTTGCGATTCCAGGGATTGACGTGGGAGACAAATTGTTGATTCCCTCCTGGTGTGCCTGGGAGTATTTCGACCACTGGAGCTATTGGACGTTGTGCACACTTCTGGAATGTGCCATCCCTAAGCACCGAAGTGGCTCAAAGCAGTCTGGGCTGGGGAGGGCCATTTCCCCACACCACCGCCCCCAGAGCCTGGGTGATTGGTCACAGATGCATCAAGTTTTGGCCACAGAAGACAAGAGCTGAGCCTGACATATCAGAAGATTTGGGTGAGATCTCGCGAGGCCGGGCTCGCTATCTCCGAGGTGTGGATGAGTTCTTCCCGGGTCTGGAGAGAAACCTCATGAGCTGAGGATGACATATCGGGATGTATGGCTAGAGGTCTCCGGACGTCTGGGTGAGATCTCACGTGATTTGGACGGATCTGGTGAAATTTCCGTGAGAACTGGCTCGATATGGGTGAGATCTAAAAGCTTGGCTTGGCGTCACATGAGATTTCCCTCCCAAATCACGGAGGTACGGTGAAGGAAAGAGGTCTATTTTCTTTCATGTCGAGGGCCTTCTGAGGCTACTGCAGAGAGCATTAAGGTATTGAGAGCTGGGAAGAGCCCCCACGGGGCCTGCCTCTATGCTCACCATCCTGCAATGGGGACCGTGGTTCCTTCTTTCCCCCTCCACTCTCCTGCTTCTCACACGTCTGGATGAGTGTGAGTCAGCATCCGCCTGGCCCCGTACCGCCCTCTTAACTGCTTTAGAGCCAGGATGCTGAAACAACGGGGATTTCGTGTGTGGCACTTGGTGTCTTTCCAAGGGCCATGTCTGTGACACATGAGGAAAGTGGAATTCTCGCCACCACTTCCATGCTGTGCCTTTCCGAAGGGCATTCCTGGACGACGTAGGAAAACAGGAATCTGCCCGACACTTCCATCCGTATCAATCGCTTCCGTGAAGAAGCGTGCACCTGGCCCATCAGTGGTTCCGATGCCTTAGAGCCAGGATGCTGAAACACCAGGGATTGAGGGGTGAGAAACTTTGTGTCTCTCTCAAGGCATTCCTGGGCCCGATTAGGAAAGGACAATTCTGCCCAGCGCTTCCATGTGGACAAATCCCTTGGAGGAATAAGCATCCAGCTGGCCCACCGATGGTTTAGATGCCGAAGGGCCAGGATGCTGACCAACATGGTTTGAGGTGGGAGACACACTGTGCCTTTCTCAAGGGCTGCCTGTGAACCATTAGAAAGGAGAATTCCGCCCAACCGTTCCATGTGTATTCACTGTTTCCATTAGGAACACCAGCCATCCCTGCTCCAGAGGGCCTAAACGATCCAGCAAGGACCAGGGAGTTTGCCACAGGTGCGAAGGATTTTCGGGCCTACGTCTCCAGAAATGGGCCGAGATCTCACGAGATTTGTATGAGATCTCACCAGATTTTCCCCAAGATCATCTGATGTCTCGCTGAAGTGAGAGGTATCGTTTCTTTTTTCTTTTTCTGGGTGGTTTCGCCCTGAACAGAATCAGCCTTCATGTTTGGGTGCGTGCTCACTTTTGGTGCTTAGGATGGCAAATCGCTTCCTCCTTCTCCTCCTGCTTTCCTCATTCCGTCCCTCGAGTTTCGTGTGCAGAGGTATTCACCAGGCCCGTTCATTCCGAATGCAGTCCTCCCTTATTCCCCAGTCCTCCCGCAGGACGTTGCGATACCAGGGATTTAGGTGGAGACAGCTTCTTTCTTCCCTCACGTGGCGCCTGGGAGCAATTCTCAAAGCGCAGGTATTAGCAGTTCGGCCCACATCTTGGCCTAGGCCTTCCCTAACTGCCTAAGGGGTGCAAAGCCGGCTCTGCTGGCGAGTTCTAGTTCTCCACCCTCCCCCATCTTGTGACTGGGGGATTGGTGACAGACGCATCTGCGGTTGGCCTTAGATATCAGTGGCAGGGCCACATGATCCCCCGAGGTCTGGCTGGCAATCCCAGGACGTTTGGCGGCAAAGCAAACGAGGTCTGGCTGGAAATCTCACGAGGTGGGGTTGGAAATCTCACGACGTTCGGCTGGAAATCCAGGAGGTCGGGCTAGAAAGCTCACGAGGGTGGCCGGGAAACGCCGACGTATGGCAGGCAAACTCACGAGGTTTGGTGGGAAAACTCATGCGCTTGGGCGGGGAACCTCACGAGGTTTGGCCGGAAACTCACGGGGTTTGGCCGGGAAACTCACGCGGGTCGGCGGCAATTCTCAAGAGGGTTGTCGGGAACGTCACAAGGTTTTTCGGGACATCTCCCGCGGTTTGGAGGGACATCTCCCGCGGTTTGGAGGGATAGCACCCCAGGTTTCCTGGCGTATCGGACGAGGCCCAGCGGGATACCTCACGATGTTTGGCGAGATCTCTCCCCAGGTTTGGGGGCTGTCTCGCCAGGGTTGGTGGAGGCCTTCCCCGGTTTGGCCCGAAATCTCACCAGGTTGGCGGGATATCTCGCCATGTTTGCCTGAAATCTCACCAGGTTTGGCGGGAAACCTCACCGGGTTGGGCGGGAAATCTCACGGGTTTGGGCGGGAGATCTCACCTGATTTGGACCGAGTCTGGTGAGATTTCCATAAGATCTGGCGAGATTTCCCTGAGATCTCGCAAGAGCCGGGCTGTCACCTCAGCAGATTGATCCCCAAATCACCTGAGGTCCGGGGAAGGCAAGAGGTATAGATTCTTTCAACATTTCCGCGGGTGTTGTGTGGCTAGTGCACCGAGCTTTAAGGTGTGGAGAGCCAGGAAAGCCCCACGGGCCTGCCTCCGTTCTCACCGTCCTGCAGTGGGCCCTTTGGCTTCTGGTTTCCCCCTCCTGCTCTCCTGTGCCGGTCACCCTCGCCGTGAGTGTGAAGGAGCTTTGCCCTGGCCCATTCATCCCGCATCCAAGCTCCTTTCTTACCTGCTTTAGAGCCAGGATGCTGAAACAACAGGGATGAGGGAGACACCCTGTGTGTCTTCTTGAAGGGCATGCCTGGGACCAGTGAGGAAAGTTGACTGCTGCCCAACCCCTCCGTGTGGGTTCCCTACTGACACTGGGAGCACAGCAATCCCTGCTACGTACGGGTTACGAGATCCGCCCAGGGGCCAGCAAGTTTGCCCCACGGGCGAACGGTTTTTGGCCCTGGATCTCCCTAATGCGCCGTGATCTCCACAGATTTCAATGAGACGTCCCAAGATTTTCCCCAGGATCAGGTGATCTCTGGCTAAAGAAGAGGTGTCTCTTCTTTGTCTTTTTCTGGCTGGTTGTAGCGCTCAAGAGAGTCATCCTGAACGTTATCAATGGGTGCCACCTTCTCGTGCCTGGGGTGGCGCATTGCTTTTCCCTCCTGTTCCTGCCTTCCTCACTCCGTCCTTCGGGTTTGAGTGTGAAAAACGCTTCAGCAGGCCTGCTCCTTCTGTTTTCAGGGCTCCCTTATTACCCCCCACGTCAAAGATGTTGCGATTCCAGGGGATTGACGTGGGAGACAAATTGTTGATTCCCTCCTGGTGTGCCTGGGAGTATTTCGACCACTGGAGCTATTGGACGTTGTGCACACTTCTGGAATGTGCCATCCCTAAGCACCGAAGTGGCTCAAAGCAGTCTGGGCTGGGGAGGGCCATTTCCCCACACCACCGCCCCCAGAGCCTGGGTGATTGGTCACAGATGCATCAAGTTTTGGCCACAGAAGACAAGAGCTGAGCCTGACATATCAGAAGATTTGGGTGAGATCTCGCGAGGCCGGGCTCGCTATCTCCGAGGTGTGGATGAGTTCTTCCCGGTCTGGAGAGAAACCTCATGAGCTGAGGATGACATATCGGGATGTATGGCTAGAGGTCTCCGGACGTGTGGGTGAGATCTCACGTGATTTGGACGGATCTGGTGAAATTTCCGTGAGAACTGGCTCGATATGGGTGAGATCTAAAAGCTTGGCTTGGCGTCACATGAGATTTCCCTCCCAAATCACGGAGGTACGGTGAGGAAAGAGGTCTATTTTCTTTCATGTCGAGGGCCTTCTGAGGCTACTGCAGAGAGCATTAAGGTATTGAGAGCTGGGAAGAGCCCCCACGGGGCCTGCCTCTATGCTCACCATCCTGCAATGGGGACCGTGGTTCCTTCTTTCCCACCTCCACTCTCCTGCTTCTCACACGTCTGGATGAGTGTGAGTCAGCATCCGCCTGGCCCCGTACCGGCCCTTCTTAACTGCTTTAGAGCCAGGATGCTGAAACAACGGGGATTTCGGTGTGTGGCACTTGGTGTCTTTCCAAGGGCCATGTCTGTGACACATGAGGAAAGTGGAATTCTCGCACCACTTCCATGCTGTGCCTTTCCGAAGGGCATTCCTGGGACGACGTAGGAAAACAGGAATCTGCCCGACACTTCCATCCGTATCAATCGCTTCCGTGAAGAAGCGTGCACCTGGCCCATCAGTGGTTCCGAATGCCTTAGAGCCAGGATGCTGAAACACCAGGGATTGAGGGGGTGAGAAACTTTTGTGTCTCTCTCAAGGCATTCCTGGCCCGATTAGGAAAGGACAATTCTGCCCAGCGCTTCCATGTGGACAAATCCCTTGGAGGAATAAGCATCCAGCTGGCCCACCGATGGTTTAGATGCCGAAGGGCCAGGATGCTGACCAACATGGTTTGAGGTGGGAGACACACTGTGCCTTTCTCAAGGGCTGCCTGTGAACCATTAGGAAAGGAGAATTCCGCCCAACCCTTCCATGTGTATTCACTGTTTCCATTAGGAACACCAGCCATCCCTGCTCCAGAGGGCCTAAACGATCCAGCCAGGACCAGGGAGTTTGCCACAGGTGCGAAGGATTTTCGGGCTACGTCTCCAGAAATGGGCCGAGATCTCACGAGATTTGTATGAGATCTCACCAGATTTTCCCCAAGATCATCTGATGTCTCGCTGAAGGGAGACGGTATCGTTTCTTTTTCTTTTTTCTGGGTGGTTTCGCCCTGAACAGAATCAGCCTTCATGTTTTGGGTGCTGTGCTCACTTTGGTGCTTAGGATGGCAAAATCGCTTCCTCCTTCTCCTCCTGCTTTCCTCATTCCGTCCCTCGAGTTTCGTGTGCAGAGGTATTCACCAGGCCCGTTCATTCCGAATGCAGTCCTCCCTTATTCCCCAGTCCTCCCGCAGGACGTTGCGATACCAGGGATTTAGGTGGGAGGACAGCTTCTTTCTTCCCTCACGTGGCGCCTGGGAGCAATTCTCAAAGCGCAGGTATTAGCAGTTCGGCCCACATCTGCCTAGGCCTTCCCTAACTGCCTAAGGGGTGCAAAGCCGGCTCTGCTGGCGAGTTCTAGTTCTCCACCCTCCCCCATCTTGTGACTGGGGGATTGGTGACAGACGCATCTGCGGTTGGCCTTAGATATCAGTGGCAGGGCCACAGATCCCCCGAGGTCTGGCTGGCAATCCCAGGACGTTTGGCGGCAAAGCAAACGAGGTCTGGCTGGAAATCTCACGAGGTGGGGTTGGAAATCTCACGACGTTCGGCTGGAAATCCAGGAGTCGGGCTAGAAAGCTCACGAGGTGGCCGGGAAACGCGCGACGTATGGCAGGCAAACTCACGAGGTTTGGTGGGAAAACTCATGCGCTTGG
Organism: Mirounga angustirostris; assembly: GCF_029215605.1. Lineage (NCBI taxonomy): Eukaryota > Metazoa > Chordata > Mammalia > Carnivora > Phocidae > Mirounga > Mirounga angustirostris. The sequence goes on from NW_026991822.1 coordinate 114,603, forward strand.
GCGGGGAACCTCACGAGGTTTGGCCGGGAAACTCACGGGGTTTGGCCGGGAACTCACGCGGGGTCGGCGGCCATTCTCAAGAGGTTGTCGGGGAACGTCACAAGGGTTTTCGGGACATCTCCGCGGTTTTGGAGGGACATCTCCCCGCGGTTTGGAGGATAGCACCCCAGGTTTCCTGGCGTATCGGACGAGGCCCAGCGGGATACTCACGATGTTTGGCGAGATCTCTCCCCAGGTTTGGGGGCTGTCTCGCCAGGGTTGGTGGGAGGCCTTCCCCGGTTTGGCCGAAATCTCACCAGGTTGGCGGGATATCTCGGCCATGTTTGCCTGGAAATCTCACCAGGTTTGGCGGAAACCTCACCGGGTTGGGCGGGAAATCTCACGGGTTGGGCGGGAGATCTCACCTGATTTGGACCGAGTCTGGTGAGATTTCCATAAGATCTGGCGAGATTTCCCTGAGATCTCGCAAGAGCCGGGCTGTCACCTCAGCAGATTGATCCCCAAATCACCTGAGGTCCGGGGAAGGCAAGAGGTATAGATTCTTTCAACATTTCCGCGGTGTTGTGTGGCTAGTGCACCGAGCTTTAAGGTGTGGAGAGCCAGGGAAAGCCCCCACGGGCCTGCCTCCGTTCTCACCGTCCTGCAGTGGGCCCTTTGGCTTCTGGTTTCCCCTCCTGCTCTCCCTGTGCCGGTCACCTCGCCGTGAGTGTGAAGGAGCTTTGCCCTGGCCCATTCATCCCGCATCCAAGCTCCTTTCTTACCTGCTTTAGAGCCAGGATGCTGAAACAACAGGGATTGAGGGAGACACCCTGTGTGTCTTCTTGAAGAGCATGCCCCTGGGACCAATGAGGAAAGTTGACTGCTGCCCAACCCTCCGTGTGGGTTCCCTACGGACACTGGGAGCACAGCAATCCCTGCTACGTACGGGTTACGAGATCCGCCCAGGGGCCAGCAAGTTTGCCCCACGGGCGAACGGTTTTTTGGCCCTGGATCTCCCTAAATGCGCCGTGATCTCCACAGATTTCAATGAGACGTCCCAAGATTTTCCCCAGGATCAGGTGATCTCTGGCTAAAGAAGAGGTGTCTCTTCTTTGTCTTTTTCTGGCTGGTTGTGCGCTCAAGAGAGTCATCCTGAACGTTATCAATGGGTGCCACCTTCTCGTGCCTGGGGTGGCGCATTGCTTTTCCTCCTGTTCCTGCCTTCCTCACTCCGTCCTTCGGGTTGAGTGTGAAAAACGCTTCAGCAGGCCTGCTCCTTCTGTTTTCAGGGCTCCCTTATTACCCCCACGTCAAAGATGTTGCGATTCCAGGGATTGACGTGGGAGACAAATTGTTGATTCCCTCCTGGTGTGCCTGGGAGTATTTCGACCACTGGAGCTATTGGACGTTGTGCACACTTCTGGAATGTGCCATCCCTAAGCACCGAAGTGGCTCAAAGCAGTCTGGGCTGGGGAGGGCCATTTCCCCACACCACCGCCCCCAGAGCCTGGGTGATTGGTCACAGATGCATCAAGTTTTGGCCACAGAAGACAAGAGCTGAGCCTGACATATCAGAAGATTTGGGTGAGATCTCGCGAGGCCGGGCTCGCTATCTCCGAGGTGTGGATGAGTTCTTCCCGGGTCTGGAGAGAAACCTCATGAGCTGAGGATGACATATCGGGATGTATGGCTAGAGGTCTCCGGACGTGTGGGTGAGATCTCACGTGATTTGGACGGATCTGGTGAAATTTCCGTGAGAACTGGCTCGATATGGGTGAGATCTAAAAGCTTGGCTTGGCGTCACATGAGATTTCCCTCCCAAATCACGGAGGTACGGTGAAGGAAAGAGGTCTATTTTCTTTCATGTCGAGGGCCTTCTGAGGCTACTGCAGAGAGCATTAAGGTATTGAGAGCTGGGAAGAGCCCCCACGGGGGCTGCCTCTATGCTCACCATCCTGCAATGGGGACCGTGGTCCTTCTTTCCCCCTCCACTCTCCTGCTTCTCACACGTCTGATGAGTGTGAGTCAGCATCCGCCTGGCCCCCGTACCGGCCCTTCTTAACTGCTTTAGAGCCAGGATGCTGAAACAAACGGGGATTTCGGTGTGAGGCACTTGGTGTCTTTCCAAGGGCCATGTCTGTGACACATGAGGAAAGTGGAATTCTCGCCACCACTTCCATGCTGTGCCTTTCCGAAGGGCATTCCTGGGACGACGTAGGAAAACAGGAATCTGCCCGACACTTCCATCCGTATCAATCGCTTCCGTGAAGAAGCGTGCACCTGGCCCATCAGTGGTTCCGATGCCTTAGAGCCAGGATGCTGAAACACCAGGGATTGAGGGGTGAGAAACTTTGTGTCTCTCTCAAGGCATTCCTGGGCCCGATTAGGAAAGGACAATTCTGCCCAGCGCTTCCATGTGGACAAATCCCTTGGAGGAATAAGCATCCAGCTGGCCCACCGATGGTTTAGATGCCCGAAGGGCCAGGATGCTGACCAACATGGTTTGAGGTGGGAGACACACTGTGCCTTTCTCAAGGGCTGCCTGTGAACCATTAGGAAAGGAGAATTCCGCCCAACCCTTCCATGTGTATTCACTGTTTCCATTAGAACACCAGCCATCCCTGCTCCAGAGGGCCTAAACGATCCAGCCAAGGACCAGGGGAGTTTGCCACAGGTGCGAAGGATTTTCGGGCCTACGTCTCCAGAAATGGGCCGAGATCTCACGAGATTTGTATGAGATCTCACCAGATTTTCCCAAGATCATCTGATGTCTCGCTGAAGGAGAGGTATCGTTTCTTTTTCTTTTTCTGGGTGGTTTCGCCCTGAACAGAATCAGCCTTCATGTTTTGGGTGCGTGCTCACTTTTGGTGCTTAGGATGGCAAATCGCTTCCTCCTTCTCCTCCTGCTTTCCTCATTCCGTCCCTCGAGTTTCGTGTGCAGAGGTATTCACCAGGCCCGTTCATTCCGAATGCAGTCCTCCCTTATTCCCCAGTCCTCCCGCAGGACGTTGCGATACCAGGGATTTAGGTGGGAGACAGCTTCTTTCTTCCCTCACGTGGCGCCTGGGAGCAATTCTCAAAGCGCAGGTATTAGCAGTTCGGCCACATCTGGCCTAGGCCTTCCCTAACTGCCTAAGGGGTGCAAAGCCGGCTCTGCTGGCGAGTTCTAGTTCTCCACCCTCCCCCATCTTGTGACTGGGGGATTGGTGACAGACGCATCTGCGGTTGGCCTTAGATATCAGTGGCAGGGCCACAGATCCCCCGAGGTCTGGCTGGCAATCCCAGGACGTTTGCGGCAAAGCAAACGAGGTCTGGCTGGAAATCTCACGAGGTGGGGTTGGAAATCTCACGACGTTCGGCTGGAAATCCAGGAGGTCGGGCTAGAAAAGCTCACGAGGGTGGCCGGGAAACGCGCGACGTATGGCAGGCAAACTCACGAGGTTTGGTGGGAAAACTCATGCGCTTGGGCGGGGAACCTCACGAGGTTTGGCCGGGAAACTCACGGGGTTTGGCCGGGAAACTCACAGCGGGTCGGCGCAATTCTCAAGAGGGTTGTCGGGGAACGTCACAAGGGTTTTCGGGACATCTCCCGCGGTTTGGAGGGACATCTCCCGCGGTTTGGAGGGATAGCACCCCAGGTTTCCTGGCGTATCGGACGAGGCCCAGCGGGATACCTCACGATGTTTGGCGAGATCTCTCCCCAGGTTTGGGGGCTGTCTCGCCAGGGTTGGTGGGAGGCCTTCCCGGTTTGGCCCGAAATCTCACCAGGTTGGCGGATATCTCGCCATGTTTGCCTGAAATCTCACCAGGTTTGGCGGGAAACCTCACCGGGTTGGGCGGGAAATCTCACGGGTTGGGCGGGAGATCTCACCTGATTTGACCGAGTCTGGTGAGATTTCCATAAGATCTGGCGAGATTTCCTGAGATCTCGCAAGAGCCGGGCTGTCACCTCAGCAGATTGATCCCCAAATCACCTGAGGTCCGGGGAAGGCAAGAGGTATAGATTCTTTCAACATTTCCCGCGGTGTTGTGTGGCTAGTGCACCGAGCTTTAAGGTGTGGAGAGCCAGGGAAAGCCCCCACGGGCCTGCCTCCGTTCTCACCGTCCTGCAGTGGGCCCTTTGGCTTCTGGTTTCCCCTCCTGCTCTCCTGTGCCGGGTCACCTCGCCGTGAGTGGGAAGGAGCTTTGCCCTGGCCCATTCATCCCGCATCCAAGCTCCTTTCTTACCTGCTTTAGAGCCAGGATGCTGAAACAACAGGGATTGAGGGAGACACCCTGTGTGTCTTCTTGAAGGGCATGCCTGGGACCAGTGAGGAAAGTTGACTGCTGCCCAACCCCTCCGTGTGGGTTCCCTACTGACACTGGGAGCACAGCAATCCCTGCTACGTACGGGTTACGAGATCCGCCCAGGGGCCAGCAAGTTTGCCCCACGGGCGAACGGTTTTTGGCCCTGGATCTCCCTAAATGCGCCGTGATCTCCACAGATTTCAATGAGACGTCCCAAGATTTTCCCCAGGATCAGGTGATCTCTGGCTAAAGAAGAGGTGTCTCTTCTTTGTCTTTTTCTGGCTGGTTGTGCGCTCAAGAGAGTCATCCTGAACGTTATCAATGGGTGCCACCTTCTCGTGCCTGGGGTGGCGCATTGCTTTTCCCTCCTGTTCCTGCCTTCCTCACTCCGTCCTTCGGGTTGAGTGTGAAAAACGCTTCAGCAGGCCTGCTCCTTCTGTTTTCAGGGCTCCCTTATTACCCCCACGTCAAAGATGTTGCGATTCCAGGGATTGACGTGGGAGACAAATTGTTGATTCCCTCCTGGTGTGCCTGGGAGTATTTCGACCACTGGAGCTATTGGACGTTGTGCACACTTCTGGAATGTGCCATCCCTAAGCACCGAAGTGGCTCAAAGCAGTCTGGGCTGGGGAGGGCCATTTCCCCACACCACCGCCCCCAGAGCCTGGGTGATTGGTCACAGATGCATCAAGTTTTGGCCACAGAAGACAAGAGCTGAGCCTGACATATCAGAAGATTTGGGTGAGATCTCGCGAGGCCGGGCTCGCTATCTCCGAGGTGTGGATGAGTTCTTCCCGGGTCTGGAGAGAAACCTCATGAGCTGAGGATGACATATCGGGATGTATGGCTAGAGGTCTCCGGACGTGTGGGTGAGATCTCACGTGATTTGGACGGATCTGGTGAAATTTCCGTGAGAACTGGCTCGATATGGGTGAGATCTAAAAGCTTGGCTTGGCGTCACATGAGATTTCCCTCCCAAATCACGGAGGTACGGTGAAGGAAAGAGGTCTATTTTCTTTCATGTCGAGGGCCTTCTGAGGCTACTGCAGAGAGCATTAAGGTATTGAGAGCTGGGAAGAGCCCCCACGGGGCCTGCCTCTATGCTCACCATCCTGCAATGGGGACCGTGGTTCCTTCTTTCCCCCTCCACTCTCCTGCTTCTCACACGTCTGGATGAGTGTGAGTCAGCATCCGCCTGGCCCCCGTACCGGCCCTTCTTAACTGCTTTAGAGCCAGGATGCTGAAACAACGGGGATTTCGGTGTGTGGCACTTGGTGTCTTTCCAAGGGCCATGTCTGTGACACATGAGGAAAGTGGAATTCTCGCCACCACTTCCATGCTGTGCCTTTCCGAAGGGCATTCCTGGGACGACGTAGGAAAACAGGAATCTGCCCGACACTTCCATCCGTATCAATCGCTTCCGTGAAGAAGCGTGCACCTGGCCCATCAGTGGTTCCGATGCCTTAGAGCCAGGATGCTGAAACACCAGGGATTGAGGGGTGAGAAACTTTGTGTCTCTCTCAAGGCATTCCTGGGCCCGATTAGGAAAGGACAATTCTGCCCAGCGCTTCCATGTGGACAAATCCCTTGGAGGAATAAGCATCCAGCTGGCCCACCGATGGTTTAGATGCCGAAGGGCCAGGATGCTGACCAACATGGTTTGAGGTGGGAGACACACTGTGCCTTTCTCAAGGGCTGCCTGTGAACCATTAGGAAAGGAGAATTCCGCCCAACCCTTCCATGTGTATTCACTGTTTCCATTAGGAACACCAGCCATCCCTGCTCCAGAGGGCCTAAACGATCCAGCCAAGGACCAGGGAGTTTGCCACAGGTGCGAAGGATTTTCGGGCCTACGTCTCCAGAAATGGGCCGAGATCTCACGAGATTTGTATGAGATCTCACCAGATTTTCCCCAAGATCATCTGATGTCTCGCTGAAGGAGAGGTATCGTTTCTTTTTCTTTTTCTGGGTGGTTTCGCCCTGAACAGAATCAGCCTTCATGTTTTGGGTGCGTGCTCACTTTTGGTGCTTAGGATGGCAAATCGCTTCCTCCTTCTCCTCCTGCTTTCCTCATTCCGTCCCTCGAGTTTCGTGTGCAGAGGTATTCACCAGGCCCGTTCATTCCGAATGCAGTCCTCCCTTATTCCCCAGTCCTCCCGCAGGACGTTGCGATACCAGGGATTTAGGTGGGAGACAGCTTCTTTCTTCCCTCACGTGGCGCCTGGGAGCAATTCTCAAAGCGCAGGTATTAGCAGTTCGGCCCACATCTGGCCTAGGCCTTCCCTAACTGCCTAAGGGGTGCAAAGCCGGCTCTGCTGGCGAGTTCTAGTTCTCCACCCTCCCCCATCTTGTGACTGGGGGATTGGTGACAGACGCATCTGCGGTTGGCCTTAGATATCAGTGGCAGGGCCACAGATCCCCCGAGGTCTGGCTGGCAATCCCAGGACGTTTGGCGGCAAAGCAAACGAGGTCTGGCTGGAAATCTCACGAGGTGGGGTTGGAAATCTCACGACGTTCGGCTGGAAATCCCAGGAGGTCGGGCTAGAAAGCTCACGAGGGTGGCCGGGAAACGCGCGACGTATGGCAGGCAAACTCACGAGGTTTGGTGGGAAAACTCATGCGCTTGGGCGGGGAACCTCACGAGGTTTGGCCGGGAAACTCACGGGGTTTGGCCGGGAAACTCACGCGGGTCGGCGGCAATTCTCAAGAGGGTTGTCGGGGAACGTCACAAGGGTTTTCGGGACATCTCCCGCGGTTTGGAGGGACATCTCCCGCGGTTTGGAGGGATAGCACCCCAGGTTTCCTGGCGTATCGGACGAGGCCCAGCGGGATACCTCACGATGTTTGGCGAGATCTCTCCCCAGGTTTGGGGGCTGTCTCGCCAGGGTTGGTGGGAGGCCTTCCCCGGTTTGGCCCGAAATCTCACCAGGTTGGCGGGATATCTCGCCATGTTTGCCTGGAAATCTCACCAGGTTTGGCGGGAAACCTCACCGGGTTGGGCGGGAAATCTCACGGGTTGGGCGGGAGATCTCACCTGATTTGGACCGAGTCTGGTGAGATTTCCATAAGATCTGGCGAGATTTCCCTGAGATCTCGCAAGAGCCGGGCTGTCACCTCAGCAGATTGATCCCCAAATCACCTGAGGTCCGGGGAAGGCAAGAGGTATAGATTCTTTCAACATTTCCGCGGTGTTGTGTGGCTAGTGCACCGAGCTTTAAGGTGTGGAGAGCCAGGGAAAGCCCCCACGGGCCTGCCTCCGTTCTCACCGTCCTGCAGTGGGCCCTTTGGCTTCTGGTTTCCCCTCCTGCTCTCCTGTGCCGGTCACCTCGCCGTGAGTGGGAAGGAGCTTTGCCCTGGCCCATTCATCCCGCATCCAAGCTCCTTTCTTACCTGCTTTAGAGCCAGGATGCTGAAACAACAGGGATTGAGGGAGACACCCTGTGTGTCTTCTTGAAGGGCATGCCTGGGACCAGTGAGGAAAGTTGACTGCTGCCCAACCCCTCCGTGTGGGTTCCCTACTGACACTGGGAGCACAGCAATCCCTGCTACGTACGGGTTACGAGATCCGCCCAGGGGCCAGCAAGTTTGCCCCACGGGCGAACGGTTTTTGGCCCTGGATCTCCCTAAATGCGCCGTGATCTCCACAGATTTCAATGAGACGTCCCAAGATTTTCCCCAGGATCAGGTGATCTCTGGCTAAAGAAGAGGTGTCTCTTCTTTGTCTTTTTCTGGCTGGTTGTGCGCTCAAGAGAGTCATCCTGAACGTTATCAATGGGTGCCACCTTCTCGTGCCTGGGGTGGCGCATTGCTTTTCCCTCCTGTTCCTGCCTTCCTCACTCCGTCCTTCGGGTTGAGTGTGAAAAACGCTTCAGCAGGCCTGCTCCTTCTGTTTTCAGGGCTCCCTTATTACCCCCACGTCAAAGATGTTGCGATTCCAGGGATTGACGTGGGAGACAAATTGTTGATTCCCTCCTGGTGTGCCTGGGAGTATTTCGACCACTGGAGCTATTGGACGTTGTGCACACTTCTGGAATGTGCCATCCCTAAGCACCGAAGTGGCTCAAAGCAGTCTGGGCTGGGGAGGGCCATTTCCCCACACCACCGCCCCCAGAGCCTGGGTGATTGGTCACAGATGCATCAAGTTTTGGCCACAGAAGACAAGAGCTGAGCCTGACATATCAGAAGATTTGGGTGAGATCTCGCGAGGCCGGGCTCGCTATCTCCGAGGTGTGGATGAGTTCTTCCCGGGTCTGGAGAGAAACCTCATGAGCTGAGGATGACATATCGGGATGTATGGCTAGAGGTCTCCGGACGTGTGGGTGAGATCTCACGTGATTTGGACGGATCTGGTGAAATTTCCGTGAGAACTGGCTCGATATGGGTGAGATCTAAAAGCTTGGCTTGGCGTCACATGAGATTTCCCTCCCAAATCACGGAGGTACGGTGAAGGAAAGAGGTCTATTTTCTTTCATGTCGAGGGCCTTCTGAGGCTACTGCAGAGAGCATTAAGGTATTGAGAGCTGGGAAGAGCCCCCACGGGGCCTGCCTCTATGCTCACCATCCTGCAATGGGGACCGTGGTTCCTTCTTTCCCCCTCCACTCTCCTGCTTCTCACACGTCTGGATGAGTGTGAGTCAGCATCCGCCTGGCCCCCGTACCGGCCCTTCTTAACTGCTTTAGAGCCAGGATGCTGAAACAACGGGGATTTCGGTGTGTGGCACTTGGTGTCTTTCCAAGGGCCATGTCTGTGACACATGAGGAAAGTGGAATTCTCGCCACCACTTCCATGCTGTGCCTTTCCGAAGGGCATTCCTGGGACGACGTAGGAAAACAGGAATCTGCCCGACACTTCCATCCGTATCAATCGCTTCCGTGAAGAAGCGTGCACCTGGCCCATCAGTGGTTCCGATGCCTTAGAGCCAGGATGCTGAAACACCAGGGATTGAGGGGTGAGAAACTTTGTGTCTCTCTCAAGGCATTCCTGGGCCCGATTAGGAAAGGACAATTCTGCCCAGCGCTTCCATGTGGACAAATCCCTTGGAGGAATAAGCATCCAGCTGGCCCACCGATGGTTTAGATGCCGAAGGGCCAGGATGCTGACCAACATGGTTTGAGGTGGGAGACACACTGTGCCTTTCTCAAGGGCTGCCTGTGAACCATTAGGAAAGGAGAATTCCGCCCAACCCTTCCATGTGTATTCACTGTTTCCATTAGGAACACCAGCCATCCCTGCTCCAGAGGGCCTAAACGATCCAGCCAAGGACCAGGGAGTTTGCCACAGGTGCGAAGGATTTTCGGGCCTACGTCTCCAGAAATGGGCCGAGATCTCACGAGATTTGTATGAGATCTCACCAGATTTTCCCCAAGATCATCTGATGTCTCGCTGAAGGAGAGGTATCGTTTCTTTTTCTTTTTCTGGGTGGTTTCGCCCTGAACAGAATCAGCCTTCATGTTTTGGGTGCGTGCTCACTTTTGGTGCTTAGGATGGCAAATCGCTTCCTCCTTCTCCTCCTGCTTTCCTCATTCCGTCCCTCGAGTTTCGTGTGCAGAGGTATTCACCAGGCCCGTTCATTCCGAATGCAGTCCTCCCTTATTCCCCAGTCCTCCCGCAGGACGTTGCGATACCAGGGATTTAGGTGGGAGACAGCTTCTTTCTTCCCTCACGTGGCGCCTGGGAGCAATTCTCAAAGCGCAGGTATTAGCAGTTCGGCCCACATCTGGCCTAGGCCTTCCCTAACTGCCTAAGGGGTGCAAAGCCGGCTCTGCTGGCGAGTTCTAGTTCTCCACCCTCCCCCATCTTGTGACTGGGGGATTGGTGACAGACGCATCTGCGGTTGGCCTTAGATATCAGTGGCAGGGCCACAGATCCCCCGAGGTCTGGCTGGCAATCCCAGGACGTTTGGCGGCAAAGCAAACGAGGTCTGGCTGGAAATCTCACGAGGTGGGGTTGGAAATCTCACGACGTTCGGCTGGAAATCCCAGGAGGTCGGGCTAGAAAGCTCACGAGGGTGGCCGGGAAACGCGCGACGTATGGCAGGCAAACTCACGAGGTTTGGTGGGAAAACTCATGCGCTTGGGCGGGGAACCTCACGAGGTTTGGCCGGGAAACTCACGGGGTTTGGCCGGGAAACTCACGCGGGTCGGCGGCAATTCTCAAGAGGGTTGTCGGGGAACGTCACAAGGGTTTTCGGGACATCTCCCGCGGTTTGGAGGGACATCTCCCGCGGTTTGGAGGGATAGCACCCCAGGTTTCCTGGCGTATCGGACGAGGCCCAGCGGGATACCTCACGATGTTTGGCGAGATCTCTCCCCAGGTTTGGGGGCTGTCTCGCCAGGGTTGGTGGGAGGCCTTCCCCGGTTTGGCCCGAAATCTCACCAGGTTGGCGGGATATCTCGCCATGTTTGCCTGGAAATCTCACCAGGTTTGGCGGGAAACCTCACCGGGTTGGGCGGGAAATCTCACGGGTTGGGCGGGAGATCTCACCTGATTTGGACCGAGTCTGGTGAGATTTCCATAAGATCTGGCGAGATTTCCCTGAGATCTCGCAAGAGCCGGGCTGTCACCTCAGCAGATTGATCCCCAAATCACCTGAGGTCCGGGGAAGGCAAGAGGTATAGATTCTTTCAACATTTCCGCGGTGTTGTGTGGCTAGTGCACCGAGCTTTAAGGTGTGGAGAGCCAGGGAAAGCCCCCACGGGCCTGCCTCCGTTCTCACCGTCCTGCAGTGGGCCCTTTGGCTTCTGGTTTCCCCTCCTGCTCTCCTGTGCCGGTCACCTCGCCGTGAGTGTGAAGGAGCTTTGCCCTGGCCCATTCATCCCGCATCCAAGCTCCTTTCTTACCTGCTTTAGAGCCAGGATGCTGAAACAACAGGGATTGAGGGAGACACCCTGTGTGTCTTCTTGAAGGGCATGCCTGGGACCAGTGAGGAAAGTTGACTGCTGCCCAACCCCTCCGTGTGGGTTCCCTACTGACACTGGGAGCACAGCAATCCCTGCTACGTACGGGTTACGAGATCCGCCCAGGGGCCAGCAAGTTTGCCCCACGGGCGAACGGTTTTTGGCCCTGGATCTCCCTAAATGCGCCGTGATCTCCACAGATTTCAATGAGACGTCCCAAGATTTTCCCCAGGATCAGGTGATCTCTGGCTAAAGAAGAGGTGTCTCTTCTTTGTCTTTTTCTGGCTGGTTGTGCGCTCAAGAGAGTCATCCTGAACGTTATCAATGGGTGCCACCTTCTCGTGCCTGGGGTGGCGCATTGCTTTTCCCTCCTGTTCCTGCCTTCCTCACTCCGTCCTTCGGGTTGAGTGTGAAAAACGCTTCAGCAGGCCTGCTCCTTCTGTTTTCAGGGCTCCCTTATTACCCCCACGTCAAAGATGTTGCGATTCCAGGGATTGACGTGGGAGACAAATTGTTGATTCCCTCCTGGTGTGCCTGGGAGTATTTCGACCACTGGAGCTATTGGACGTTGTGCACACTTCTGGAATGTGCCATCCCTAAGCACCGAAGTGGCTCAAAGCAGTCTGGGCTGGGGAGGGCCATTTCCCCACACCACCGCCCCCAGAGCCTGGGTGATTGGTCACAGATGCATCAAGTTTTGGCCACAGAAGACAAGAGCTGAGCCTGACATATCAGAAGATTTGGGTGAGATCTCGCGAGGCCGGGCTCGCTATCTCCGAGGTGTGGATGAGTTCTTCCCGGGTCTGGAGAGAAACCTCATGAGCTGAGGATGACATATCGGGATGTATGGCTAGAGGTCTCCGGACGTGTGGGTGAGATCTCACGTGATTTGGACGGATCTGGTGAAATTTCCGTGAGAACTGGCTCGATATGGGTGAGATCTAAAAGCTTGGCTTGGCGTCACATGAGATTTCCCTCCCAAATCACGGAGGTACGGTGAAGGAAAGAGGTCTATTTTCTTTCATGTCGAGGGCCTTCTGAGGCTACTGCAGAGAGCATTAAGGTATTGAGAGCTGGGAAGAGCCCCCACGGGGCCTGCCTCTATGCTCACCATCCTGCAATGGGGACCGTGGTTCCTTCTTTCCCCCTCCACTCTCCTGCTTCTCACACGTCTGGATGAGTGTGAGTCAGCATCCGCCTGGCCCCCGTACCGGCCCTTCTTAACTGCTTTAGAGCCAGGATGCTGAAACAACGGGGATTTCGGTGTGTGGCACTTGGTGTCTTTCCAAGGGCCATGTCTGTGACACATGAGGAAAGTGGAATTCTCGCCACCACTTCCATGCTGTGCCTTTCCGAAGGGCATTCCTGGGACGACGTAGGAAAACAGGAATCTGCCCGACACTTCCATCCGTATCAATCGCTTCCGTGAAGAAGCGTGCACCTGGCCCATCAGTGGTTCCGATGCCTTAGAGCCAGGATGCTGAAACACCAGGGATTGAGGGGTGAGAAACTTTGTGTCTCTCTCAAGGCATTCCTGGGCCCGATTAGGAAAGGACAATTCTGCCCAGCGCTTCCATGTGGACAAATCCCTTGGAGGAATAAGCATCCAGCTGGCCCACCGATGGTTTAGATGCCGAAGGGCCAGGATGCTGACCAACATGGTTTGAGGTGGGAGACACACTGTGCCTTTCTCAAGGGCTGCCTGTGAACCATTAGGAAAGGAGAATTCCGCCCAACCCTTCCATGTGTATTCACTGTTTCCATTAGGAACACCAGCCATCCCTGCTCCAGAGGGCCTAAACGATCCAGCCAAGGACCAGGGAGTTTGCCACAGGTGCGAAGGATTTTCGGGCCTACGTCTCCAGAAATGGGCCGAGATCTCACGAGATTTGTATGAGATCTCACCAGATTTTCCCCAAGATCATCTGATGTCTCGCTGAAGGAGAGGTATCGTTTCTTTTTCTTTTTCTGGGTGGTTTCGCCCTGAACAGAATCAGCCTTCATGTTTTGGGTGCGTGCTCACTTTTGGTGCTTAGGATGGCAAATCGCTTCCTCCTTCTCCTCCTGCTTTCCTCATTCCGTCCCTCGAGTTTCGTGTGCAGAGGTATTCACCAGGCCCGTTCATTCCGAATGCAGTCCTCCCTTATTCCCCAGTCCTCCCGCAGGACGTTGCGATACCAGGGATTTAGGTGGGAGACAGCTTCTTTCTTCCCTCACGTGGCGCCTGGGAGCAATTCTCAAAGCGCAGGTATTAGCAGTTCGGCCCACATCTGGCCTAGGCCTTCCCTAACTGCCTAAGGGGTGCAAAGCCGGCTCTGCTGGCGAGTTCTAGTTCTCCACCCTCCCCCATCTTGTGACTGGGGGATTGGTGACAGACGCATCTGCGGTTGGCCTTAGATATCAGTGGCAGGGCCACAGATCCCCCGAGGTCTGGCTGGCAATCCCAGGACGTTTGGCGGCAAAGCAAACGAGGTCTGGCTGGAAATCTCACGAGGTGGGGTTGGAAATCTCACGACGTTCGGCTGGAAATCCCAGGAGGTCGGGCTAGAAAGCTCACGAGGGTGGCCGGGAAACGCGCGACGTATGGCAGGCAAACTCACGAGGTTTGGTGGGAAAACTCATGCGCTTGGGCGGGGAACCTCACGAGGTTTGGCCGGGAAACTCACGGGGTTTGGCCGGGAAACTCACGCGGGTCGGCGGCAATTCTCAAGAGGGTTGTCGGGGAACGTCACAAGGGTTTTCGGGACATCTCCCGCGGTTTGGAGGGACATCTCCCGCGGTTTGGAGGGATAGCACCCCAGGTTTCCTGGCGTATCGGACGAGGCCCAGCGGGATACCTCACGATGTTTGGCGAGATCTCTCCCCAGGTTTGGGGGCTGTCTCGCCAGGGTTGGTGGGAGGCCTTCCCCGGTTTGGCCCGAAATCTCACCAGGTTGGCGGGATATCTCGCCATGTTTGCCTGGAAATCTCACCAGGTTTGGCGGGAAACCTCACCGGGTTGGGCGGGAAATCTCACGGGTTGGGCGGGAGATCTCACCTGATTTGGACCGAGTCTGGTGAGATTTCCATAAGATCTGGCGAGATTTCCCTGAGATCTCGCAAGAGCCGGGCTGTCACCTCAGCAGATTGATCCCCAAATCACCTGAGGTCCGGGGAAGGCAAGAGGTATAGATTCTTTCAACATTTCCGCGGTGTTGTGTGGCTAGTGCACCGAGCTTTAAGGTGTGGAGAGCCAGGGAAAGCCCCCACGGGCCTGCCTCCGTTCTCACCGTCCTGCAGTGGGCCCTTTGGCTTCTGGTTTCCCCTCCTGCTCTCCTGTGCCGGTCACCTCGCCGTGAGTGTGAAGGAGCTTTGCCCTGGCCCATTCATCCCGCATCCAAGCTCCTTTCTTACCTGCTTTAGAGCCAGGATGCTGAAACAACAGGGATTGAGGGAGACACCCTGTGTGTCTTCTTGAAGGGCATGCCTGGGACCAGTGAGGAAAGTTGACTGCTGCCCAACCCCTCCGTGTGGGTTCCCTACTGACACTGGGAGCACAGCAATCCCTGCTACGTACGGGTTACGAGATCCGCCCAGGGGCCAGCAAGTTTGCCCCACGGGCGAACGGTTTTTGGCCCTGGATCTCCCTAAATGCGCCGTGATCTCCACAGATTTCAATGAGACGTCCCAAGATTTTCCCCAGGATCAGGTGATCTCTGGCTAAAGAAGAGGTGTCTCTTCTTTGTCTTTTTCTGGCTGGTTGTGCGCTCAAGAGAGTCATCCTGAACGTTATCAATGGGTGCCACCTTCTCGTGCCTGGGGTGGCGCATTGCTTTTCCCTCCTGTTCCTGCCTTCCTCACTCCGTCCTTCGGGTTGAGTGTGAAAAACGCTTCAGCAGGCCTGCTCCTTCTGTTTTCAGGGCTCCCTTATTACCCCCACGTCAAAGATGTTGCGATTCCAGGGATTGACGTGGGAGACAAATTGTTGATTCCCTCCTGGTGTGCCTGGGAGTATTTCGACCACTGGAGCTATTGGACGTTGTGCACACTTCTGGAATGTGCCATCCCTAAGCACCGAAGTGGCTCAAAGCAGTCTGGGCTGGGGAGGGCCATTTCCCCACACCACCGCCCCCAGAGCCTGGGTGATTGGTCACAGATGCATCAAGTTTTGGCCACAGAAGACAAGAGCTGAGCCTGACATATCAGAAGATTTGGGTGAGATCTCGCGAGGCCGGGCTCGCTATCTCCGAGGTGTGGATGAGTTCTTCCCGGGTCTGGAGAGAAACCTCATGAGCTGAGGATGACATATCGGGATGTATGGCTAGAGGTCTCCGGACGTCTGGGTGAGATCTCACGTGATTTGGACGGATCTGGTGAAATTTCCGTGAGAACTGGCTCGATATGGGTGAGATCTAAAAGCTTGGCTTGGCGTCACATGAGATTTCCCTCCCAAATCACGGAGGTACGGTGAAGGAAAGAGGTCTATTTTCTTTCATGTCGAGGGCCTTCTGAGGCTACTGCAGAGAGCATTAAGGTATTGAGAGCTGGGAAGAGCCCCCACGGGGCCTGCCTCTATGCTCACCATCCTGCAATGGGGACCGTGGTTCCTTCTTTCCCCCTCCACTCTCCTGCTTCTCACACGTCTGGATGAGTGTGAGTCAGCATCCGCCTGGCCCCCGTACCGGCCCTTCTTAACTGCTTTAGAGCCAGGATGCTGAAACAACGGGGATTTCGGTGTGTGGCACTTGGTGTCTTTCCAAGGGCCATGTCTGTGACACATGAGGAAAGTGGAATTCTCGCCACCACTTCCATGCTGTGCCTTTCCGAAGGGCATTCCTGGGACGACGTAGGAAAACAGGAATCTGCCCGACACTTCCATCCGTATCAATCGCTTCCGTGAAGAAGCGTGCACCTGGCCCATCAGTGGTTCCGATGCCTTAGAGCCAGGATGCTGAAACACCAGGGATTGAGGGGTGAGAAACTTTGTGTCTCTCTCAAGGCATTCCTGGGCCCGATTAGGAAAGGACAATTCTGCCCAGCGCTTCCATGTGGACAAATCCCTTGGAGGAATAAGCATCCAGCTGGCCCACCGATGGTTTAGATGCCGAAGGGCCAGGATGCTGACCAACATGGTTTGAGGTGGGAGACACACTGTGCCTTTCTCAAGGGCTGCCTGTGAACCATTAGGAAAGGAGAATTCCGCCCAACCCTTCCATGTGTATTCACTGTTTCCATTAGGAACACCAGCCATCCCTGCTCCAGAGGGCCTAAACGATCCAGCCAAGGACCAGGGAGTTTGCCACAGGTGCGAAGGATTTTCGGGCCTACGTCTCCAGAAATGGGCCGAGATCTCACGAGATTTGTATGAGATCTCACCAGATTTTCCCCAAGATCATCTGATGTCTCGCTGAAGGAGAGGTATCGTTTCTTTTTCTTTTTCTGGGTGGTTTCGCCCTGAACAGAATCAGCCTTCATGTTTTGGGTGCGTGCTCACTTTTGGTGCTTAGGATGGCAAATCGCTTCCTCCTTCTCCTCCTGCTTTCCTCATTCCGTCCCTCGAGTTTCGTGTGCAGAGGTATTCACCAGGCCCGTTCATTCCGAATGCAGTCCTCCCTTATTCCCCAGTCCTCCCGCAGGACGTTGCGATACCAGGGATTTAGGTGGGAGACAGCTTCTTTCTTCCCTCACGTGGCGCCTGGGAGCAATTCTCAAAGCGCAGGTATTAGCAGTTCGGCCCACATCTGGCCTAGGCCTTCCCTAACTGCCTAAGGGGTGCAAAGCCGGCTCTGCTGGCGAGTTCTAGTTCTCCACCCTCCCCCATCTTGTGACTGGGGGATTGGTGACAGACGCATCTGCGGTTGGCCTTAGATATCAGTGGCAGGGCCACAGATCCCCCGAGGTCTGGCTGGCAATCCCAGGACGTTTGGCGGCAAAGCAAACGAGGTCTGGCTGGAAATCTCACGAGGTGGGGTTGGAAATCTCACGACGTTCGGCTGGAAATCCCAGGAGGTCGGGCTAGAAAGCTCACGAGGGTGGCCGGGAAACGCGCGACGTATGGCAGGCAAACTCACGAGGTTTGGTGGGAAAACTCATGCGCTTGGGCGGGGAACCTCACGAGGTTTGGCCGGGAAACTCACGGGGTTTGGCCGGGAAACTCACGCGGGTCGGCGGCAATTCTCAAGAGGGTTGTCGGGGAACGTCACAAGGGTTTTCGGGACATCTCCCGCGGTTTGGAGGGACATCTCCCGCGGTTTGGAGGGATAGCACCCCAGGTTTCCTGGCGTATCGGACGAGGCCCAGCGGGATACCTCACGATGTTTGGCGAGATCTCTCCCCAGGTTTGGGGGCTGTCTCGCCAGGGTTGGTGGGAGGCCTTCCCCGGTTTGGCCCGAAATCTCACCAGGTTGGCGGGATATCTCGCCATGTTTGCCTGGAAATCTCACCAGGTTTGGCGGGAAACCTCACCGGGTTGGGCGGGAAATCTCACGGGTTGGGCGGGAGATCTCACCTGATTTGGACCGAGTCTGGTGAGATTTCCATAAGATCTGGCGAGATTTCCCTGAGATCTCGCAAGAGCCGGGCTGTCACCTCAGCAGATTGATCCCCAAATCACCTGAGGTCCGGGGAAGGCAAGAGGTATAGATTCTTTCAACATTTCCGCGGTGTTGTGTGGCTAGTGCACCGAGCTTTAAGGTGTGGAGAGCCAGGGAAAGCCCCCACGGGCCTGCCTCCGTTCTCACCGTCCTGCAGTGGGCCCTTTGGCTTCTGGTTTCCCCTCCTGCTCTCCTGTGCCGGTCACCTCGCCGTGAGTGTGAAGGAGCTTTGCCCTGGCCCATTCATCCCGCATCCAAGCTCCTTTCTTACCTGCTTTAGAGCCAGGATGCTGAAACAACAGGGATTGAGGGAGACACCCTGTGTGTCTTCTTGAAGGGCATGCCTGGGACCAGTGAGGAAAGTTGACTGCTGCCCAACCCCTCCGTGTGGGTTCCCTACTGACACTGGGAGCACAGCAATCCCTGCTACGTACGGGTTACGAGATCCGCCCAGGGGCCAGCAAGTTTGCCCCACGGGCGAACGGTTTTTGGCCCTGGATCTCCCTAAATGCGCCGTGATCTCCACAGATTTCAATGAGACGTCCCAAGATTTTCCCCAGGATCAGGTGATCTCTGGCTAAAGAAGAGGTGTCTCTTCTTTGTCTTTTTCTGGCTGGTTGTGCGCTCAAGAGAGTCATCCTGAACGTTATCAATGGGTGCCACCTTCTCGTGCCTGGGGTGGCGCATTGCTTTTCCCTCCTGTTCCTGCCTTCCTCACTCCGTCCTTCGGGTTGAGTGTGAAAAACGCTTCAGCAGGCCTGCTCCTTCTGTTTTCAGGGCTCCCTTATTACCCCCACGTCAAAGATGTTGCGATTCCAGGGATTGACGTGGGAGACAAATTGTTGATTCCCTCCTGGTGTGCCTGGGAGTATTTCGACCACTGGAGCTATTGGACGTTGTGCACACTTCTGGAATGTGCCATCCCTAAGCACCGAAGTGGCTCAAAGCAGTCTGGGCTGGGGAGGGCCATTTCCCCACACCACCGCCCCCAGAGCCTGGGTGATTGGTCACAGATGCATCAAGTTTTGGCCACAGAAGACAAGAGCTGAGCCTGACATATCAGAAGATTTGGGTGAGATCTCGCGAGGCCGGGCTCGCTATCTCCGAGGTGTGGATGAGTTCTTCCCGGGTCTGGAGAGAAACCTCATGAGCTGAGGATGACATATCGGGATGTATGGCTAGAGGTCTCCGGACGTGTGGGTGAGATCTCACGTGATTTGGACGGATCTGGTGAAATTTCCGTGAGAACTGGCTCGATATGGGTGAGATCTAAAAGCTTGGCTTGGCGTCACATGAGATTTCCCTCCCAAATCACGGAGGTACGGTGAAGGAAAGAGGTCTATTTTCTTTCATGTCGAGGGCCTTCTGAGGCTACTGCAGAGAGCATTAAGGTATTGAGAGCTGGGAAGAGCCCCCACGGGGCCTGCCTCTATGCTCACCATCCTGCAATGGGGACCGTGGTTCCTTCTTTCCCCCTCCACTCTCCTGCTTCTCACACGTCTGGATGAGTGTGAGTCAGCATCCGCCTGGCCCCCGTACCGGCCCTTCTTAACTGCTTTAGAGCCAGGATGCTGAAACAACGGGGATTTCGGTGTGTGGCACTTGGTGTCTTTCCAAGGGCCATGTCTGTGACACATGAGGAAAGTGGAATTCTCGCCACCACTTCCATGCTGTGCCTTTCCGAAGGGCATTCCTGGGACGACGTAGGAAAACAGGAATCTGCCCGACACTTCCATCCGTATCAATCGCTTCCGTGAAGAAGCGTGCACCTGGCCCATCAGTGGTTCCGATGCCTTAGAGCCAGGATGCTGAAACACCAGGGATTGAGGGGTGAGAAACTTTGTGTCTCTCTCAAGGCATTCCTGGGCCCGATTAGGAAAGGACAATTCTGCCCAGCGCTTCCATGTGGACAAATCCCTTGGAGGAATAAGCATCCAGCTGGCCCACCGATGGTTTAGATGCCGAAGGGCCAGGATGCTGACCAACATGGTTTGAGGTGGGAGACACACTGTGCCTTTCTCAAGGGCTGCCTGTGAACCATTAGGAAAGGAGAATTCCGCCCAACCCTTCCATGTGTATTCACTGTTTCCATTAGGAACACCAGCCATCCCTGCTCCAGAGGGCCTAAACGATCCAGCCAAGGACCAGGGAGTTTGCCACAGGTGCGAAGGATTTTCGGGCCTACGTCTCCAGAAATGGGCCGAGATCTCACGAGATTTGTATGAGATCTCACCAGATTTTCCCCAAGATCATCTGATGTCTCGCTGAAGGAGAGGTATCGTTTCTTTTTCTTTTTCTGGGTGGTTTCGCCCTGAACAGAATCAGCCTTCATGTTTTGGGTGCGTGCTCACTTTTGGTGCTTAGGATGGCAAATCGCTTCCTCCTTCTCCTCCTGCTTTCCTCATTCCGTCCCTCGAGTTTCGTGTGCAGAGGTATTCACCAGGCCCGTTCATTCCGAATGCAGTCCTCCCTTATTCCCCAGTCCTCCCGCAGGACGTTGCGATACCAGGGATTTAGGTGGGAGACAGCTTCTTTCTTCCCTCACGTGGCGCCTGGGAGCAATTCTCAAAGCGCAGGTATTAGCAGTTCGGCCCACATCTGGCCTAGGCCTTCCCTAACTGCCTAAGGGGTGCAAAGCCGGCTCTGCTGGCGAGTTCTAGTTCTCCACCCTCCCCCATCTTGTGACTGGGGGATTGGTGACAGACGCATCTGCGGTTGGCCTTAGATATCAGTGGCAGGGCCACAGATCCCCCGAGGTCTGGCTGGCAATCCCAGGACGTTTGGCGGCAAAGCAAACGAGGTCTGGCTGGAAATCTCACGAGGTGGGGTTGGAAATCTCACGACGTTCGGCTGGAAATCCCAGGAGGTCGGGCTAGAAAGCTCACGAGGGTGGCCGGGAAACGCGCGACGTATGGCAGGCAAACTCACGAGGTTTGGTGGGAAAACTCATGCGCTTGGGCGGGGAACCTCACGAGGTTTGGCCGGGAAACTCACGGGGTTTGGCCGGGAAACTCACGCGGGTCGGCGGCAATTCTCAAGAGGGTTGTCGGGGAACGTCACAAGGGTTTTCGGGACATCTCCCGCGGTTTGGAGGGACATCTCCCGCGGTTTGGAGGGATAGCACCCCAGGTTTCCTGGCGTATCGGACGAGGCCCAGCGGGATACCTCACGATGTTTGGCGAGATCTCTCCCCAGGTTTGGGGGCTGTCTCGCCAGGGTTGGTGGGAGGCCTTCCCCGGTTTGGCCCGAAATCTCACCAGGTTGGCGGGATATCTCGCCATGTTTGCCTGGAAATCTCACCAGGTTTGGCGGGAAACCTCACCGGGTTGGGCGGGAAATCTCACGGGTTGGGCGGGAGATCTCACCTGATTTGGACCGAGTCTGGTGAGATTTCCATAAGATCTGGCGAGATTTCCCTGAGATCTCGCAAGAGCCGGGCTGTCACCTCAGCAGATTGATCCCCAAATCACCTGAGGTCCGGGGAAGGCAAGAGGTATAGATTCTTTCAACATTTCCGCGGTGTTGTGTGGCTAGTGCACCGAGCTTTAAGGTGTGGAGAGCCAGGGAAAGCCCCCACGGGCCTGCCTCCGTTCTCACCGTCCTGCAGTGGGCCCTTTGGCTTCTGGTTTCCCCTCCTGCTCTCCTGTGCCGGTCACCTCGCCGTGAGTGTGAAGGAGCTTTGCCCTGGCCCATTCATCCCGCATCCAAGCTCCTTTCTTACCTGCTTTAGAGCCAGGATGCTGAAACAACAGGGATTGAGGGAGACACCCTGTGTGTCTTCTTGAAGGGCATGCCTGGGACCAGTGAGGAAAGTTGACTGCTGCCCAACCCCTCCGTGTGGGTTCCCTACTGACACTGGGAGCACAGCAATCCCTGCTACGTACGGGTTACGAGATCCGCCCAGGGGCCAGCAAGTTTGCCCCACGGGCGAACGGTTTTTGGCCCTGGATCTCCCTAAATGCGCCGTGATCTCCACAGATTTCAATGAGACGTCCCAAGATTTTCCCCAGGATCAGGTGATCTCTGGCTAAAGAAGAGGTGTCTCTTCTTTGTCTTTTTCTGGCTGGTTGTGCGCTCAAGAGAGTCATCCTGAACGTTATCAATGGGTGCCACCTTCTCGTGCCTGGGGTGGCGCATTGCTTTTCCCTCCTGTTCCTGCCTTCCTCACTCCGTCCTTCGGGTTGAGTGTGAAAAACGCTTCAGCAGGCCTGCTCCTTCTGTTTTCAGGGCTCCCTTATTACCCCCACGTCAAAGATGTTGCGATTCCAGGGATTGACGTGGGAGACAAATTGTTGATTCCCTCCTGGTGTGCCTGGGAGTATTTCGACCACTGGAGCTATTGGACGTTGTGCACACTTCTGGAATGTGCCATCCCTAAGCACCGAAGTGGCTCAAAGCAGTCTGGGCTGGGGAGGGCCATTTCCCCACACCACCGCCCCCAGAGCCTGGGTGATTGGTCACAGATGCATCAAGTTTTGGCCACAGAAGACAAGAGCTGAGCCTGACATATCAGAAGATTTGGGTGAGATCTCGCGAGGCCGGGCTCGCTATCTCCGAGGTGTGGATGAGTTCTTCCCGGGTCTGGAGAGAAACCTCATGAGCTGAGGATGACATATCGGGATGTATGGCTAGAGGTCTCCGGACGTGTGGGTGAGATCTCACGTGATTTGGACGGATCTGGTGAAATTTCCGTGAGAACTGGCTCGATATGGGTGAGATCTAAAAGCTTGGCTTGGCGTCACATGAGATTTCCCTCCCAAATCACGGAGGTACGGTGAAGGAAAGAGGTCTATTTTCTTTCATGTCGAGGGCCTTCTGAGGCTACTGCAGAGAGCATTAAGGTATTGAGAGCTGGGAAGAGCCCCCACGGGGCCTGCCTCTATGCTCACCATCCTGCAATGGGGACCGTGGTTCCTTCTTTCCCCCTCCACTCTCCTGCTTCTCACACGTCTGGATGAGTGTGAGTCAGCATCCGCCTGGCCCCCGTACCGGCCCTTCTTAACTGCTTTAGAGCCAGGATGCTGAAACAACGGGGATTTCGGTGTGTGGCACTTGGTGTCTTTCCAAGGGCCATGTCTGTGACACATGAGGAAAGTGGAATTCTCGCCACCACTTCCATGCTGTGCCTTTCCGAAGGGCATTCCTGGGACGACGTAGGAAAACAGGAATCTGCCCGACACTTCCATCCGTATCAATCGCTTCCGTGAAGAAGCGTGCACCTGGCCCATCAGTGGTTCCGATGCCTTAGAGCCAGGATGCTGAAACACCAGGGATTGAGGGGTGAGAAACTTTGTGTCTCTCTCAAGGCATTCCTGGGCCCGATTAGGAAAGGACAATTCTGCCCAGCGCTTCCATGTGGACAAATCCCTTGGAGGAATAAGCATCCAGCTGGCCCACCGATGGTTTAGATGCCGAAGGGCCAGGATGCTGACCAACATGGTTTGAGGTGGGAGACACACTGTGCCTTTCTCAAGGGCTGCCTGTGAACCATTAGGAAAGGAGAATTCCGCCCAACCCTTCCATGTGTATTCACTGTTTCCATTAGGAACACCAGCCATCCCTGCTCCAGAGGGCCTAAACGATCCAGCCAAGGACCAGGGAGTTTGCCACAGGTGCGAAGGATTTTCGGGCCTACGTCTCCAGAAATGGGCCGAGATCTCACGAGATTTGTATGAGATCTCACCAGATTTTCCCCAAGATCATCTGAT
Source organism: Mirounga angustirostris (assembly GCF_029215605.1). NCBI lineage: Eukaryota > Metazoa > Chordata > Mammalia > Carnivora > Phocidae > Mirounga > Mirounga angustirostris. Next base: position 138,046 of record NW_026991822.1, read on the forward strand.
GTCTCGCTGAAGGAGAGGTATCGTTTCTTTTTCTTTTTCTGGGTGGTTTCGCCCTGAACAGAATCAGCCTTCATGTTTTGGGTGCGTGCTCACTTTTGGTGCTTAGGATGGCAAATCGCTTCCTCCTTCTCCTCCTGCTTTCCTCATTCCGTCCCTCGAGTTTCGTGTGCAGAGGTATTCACCAGGCCCGTTCATTCCGAATGCAGTCCTCCCTTATTCCCCAGTCCTCCCGCAGGACGTTGCGATACCAGGGATTTAGGTGGGAGACAGCTTCTTTCTTCCCTCACGTGGCGCCTGGGAGCAATTCTCAAAGCGCAGGTATTAGCAGTTCGGCCCACATCTGGCCTAGGCCTTCCCTAACTGCCTAAGGGGTGCAAAGCCGGCTCTGCTGGCGAGTTCTAGTTCTCCACCCTCCCCCATCTTGTGACTGGGGGATTGGTGACAGACGCATCTGCGGTTGGCCTTAGATATCAGTGGCAGGGCCACAGATCCCCCGAGGTCTGGCTGGCAATCCCAGGACGTTTGGCGGCAAAGCAAACGAGGTCTGGCTGGAAATCTCACGAGGTGGGGTTGGAAATCTCACGACGTTCGGCTGGAAATCCCAGGAGGTCGGGCTAGAAAGCTCACGAGGGTGGCCGGGAAACGCGCGACGTATGGCAGGCAAACTCACGAGGTTTGGTGGGAAAACTCATGCGCTTGGGCGGGGAACCTCACGAGGTTTGGCCGGGAAACTCACGGGGTTTGGCCGGGAAACTCACGCGGGTCGGCGGCAATTCTCAAGAGGGTTGTCGGGGAACGTCACAAGGGTTTTCGGGACATCTCCCGCGGTTTGGAGGGACATCTCCCGCGGTTTGGAGGGATAGCACCCCAGGTTTCCTGGCGTATCGGACGAGGCCCAGCGGGATACCTCACGATGTTTGGCGAGATCTCTCCCCAGGTTTGGGGGCTGTCTCGCCAGGGTTGGTGGGAGGCCTTCCCCGGTTTGGCCCGAAATCTCACCAGGTTGGCGGGATATCTCGCCATGTTTGCCTGGAAATCTCACCAGGTTTGGCGGGAAACCTCACCGGGTTGGGCGGGAAATCTCACGGGTTGGGCGGGAGATCTCACCTGATTTGGACCGAGTCTGGTGAGATTTCCATAAGATCTGGCGAGATTTCCCTGAGATCTCGCAAGAGCCGGGCTGTCACCTCAGCAGATTGATCCCCAAATCACCTGAGGTCCGGGGAAGGCAAGAGGTATAGATTCTTTCAACATTTCCGCGGTGTTGTGTGGCTAGTGCACCGAGCTTTAAGGTGTGGAGAGCCAGGGAAAGCCCCCACGGGCCTGCCTCCGTTCTCACCGTCCTGCAGTGGGCCCTTTGGCTTCTGGTTTCCCCTCCTGCTCTCCTGTGCCGGTCACCTCGCCGTGAGTGTGAAGGAGCTTTGCCCTGGCCCATTCATCCCGCATCCAAGCTCCTTTCTTACCTGCTTTAGAGCCAGGATGCTGAAACAACAGGGATTGAGGGAGACACCCTGTGTGTCTTCTTGAAGGGCATGCCTGGGACCAGTGAGGAAAGTTGACTGCTGCCCAACCCCTCCGTGTGGGTTCCCTACGGACACTGGGAGCACAGCAATCCCTGCTACGTACGGGTTACGAGATCCGCCCAGGGGCCAGCAAGTTTGCCCCACGGGCGAACGGTTTTTGGCCCTGGATCTCCCTAAATGCGCCGTGATCTCCACAGATTTCAATGAGACGTCCCAAGATTTTCCCCAGGATCAGGTGATCTCTGGCTAAAGAAGAGGTGTCTCTTCTTTGTCTTTTTCTGGCTGGTTGTGCGCTCAAGAGAGTCATCCTGAACGTTATCAATGGGTGCCACCTTCTCGTGCCTGGGGTGGCGCATTGCTTTTCCCTCCTGTTCCTGCCTTCCTCACTCCGTCCTTCGGGTTGAGTGTGAAAAACCCTTCAGCAGGCCTGCTCCTTCTGTTTTCAGGGCTCCCTTATTACCCCCACGTCAAAGATGTTGCGATTCCAGGGATTGACGTGGGAGACAAATTGTTGATTCCCTCCTGGTGTGCCTGGGAGTATTTCGACCACTGGAGCTATTGGACGTTGTGCACACTTCTGGAATGTGCCATCCCTAAGCACCGAAGTGGCTCAAAGCAGTCTGGGCTGGGGAGGGCCATTTCCCCACACCACCGCCCCCAGAGCCTGGGTGATTGGTCACAGATGCATCAAGTTTTGGCCACAGAAGACAAGAGCTGAGCCTGACATATCAGAAGATTTGGGTGAGATCTCGCGAGGCCGGGCTCGCTATCTCCGAGGTGTGGATGAGTTCTTCCCGGGTCTGGAGAGAAACCTCATGAGCTGAGGATGACATATCGGGATGTATGGCTAGAGGTCTCCGGACGTGTGGGTGAGATCTCACGTGATTTGGACGGATCTGGTGAAATTTCCGTGAGAACTGGCTCGATATGGGTGAGATCTAAAAGCTTGGCTTGGCGTCACATGAGATTTCCCTCCCAAATCACGGAGGTACGGTGAAGGAAAGAGGTCTATTTTCTTTCATGTCGAGGGCCTTCTGAGGCTACTGCAGAGAGCATTAAGGTATTGAGAGCTGGGAAGAGCCCCCACGGGGCCTGCCTCTATGCTCACCATCCTGCAATGGGGACCGTGGTTCCTTCTTTCCCCCTCCACTCTCCTGCTTCTCACACGTCTGGATGAGTGTGAGTCAGCATCCGCCTGGCCCCCGTACCGGCCCTTCTTAACTGCTTTAGAGCCAGGATGCTGAAACAACGGGGATTTCGGTGTGTGGCACTTGGTGTCTTTCCAAGGGCCATGTCTGTGACACATGAGGAAAGTGGAATTCTCGCCACCACTTCCATGCTGTGCCTTTCCGAAGGGCATTCCTGGGACGACGTAGGAAAACAGGAATCTGCCCGACACTTCCATCCGTATCAATCGCTTCCGTGAAGAAGCGTGCACCTGGCCCATCAGTGGTTCCGATGCCTTAGAGCCAGGATGCTGAAACACCAGGGATTGAGGGGTGAGAAACTTTGTGTCTCTCTCAAGGCATTCCTGGGCCCGATTAGGAAAGGACAATTCTGCCCAGCGCTTCCATGTGGACAAATCCCTTGGAGGAATAAGCATCCAGCTGGCCCACCGATGGTTTAGATGCCGAAGGGCCAGGATGCTGACCAACATGGTTTGAGGTGGGAGACACACTGTGCCTTTCTCAAGGGCTGCCTGTGAACCATTAGGAAAGGAGAATTCCGCCCAACCCTTCCATGTGTATTCACTGTTTCCATTAGGAACACCAGCCATCCCTGCTCCAGAGGGCCTAAACGATCCAGCCAAGGACCAGGGAGTTTGCCACAGGTGCGAAGGATTTTCGGGCCTACGTCTCCAGAAATGGGCCGAGATCTCACGAGATTTGTATGAGATCTCCCCAGATTTTCCCCAAGATCATCTGATGTCTCGCTGAAGGAGAGGTACCGTTTCTTTTTCTTTTTCTGGGTGGTTTCGCCCTGAACAGAATCAGCCTTCATGTTTTGGGTGCGTGCTCACTTTTGGTGCTTAGGATGGCAAATCGCTTCCTCCTTCTCCTCCTGCTTTCCTCATTCCGTCCCTCGAGTTTCGTGTGCAGAGGTATTCACCAGGCCCGTTCATTCCGAATGCAGTCCTCCCTTATTCCCCAGTCCTCCCGCAGGACGTTGCGATACCAGGGATTTAGGTGGGAGACAGCTTCTTTCTTCCCTCACGTGGCGCCTGGGAGCAATTCTCAAAGCGCAGGTATTAGCAGTTCGGCCCACATCTGGCCTAGGCCTTCCCTAACTGCCTAAGGGGTGCAAAGCCGGCTCTGCTGGCGAGTTCTAGTTCTCCACCCTCCCCCATCTTGTGACTGGGGGATTGGTGACAGACGCATCTGCGGTTGGCCTTAGGTATCAGTGGCAGGGCCACAGATCCCCCGAGGTCTGGCTGGCAATCCCGGGACGTTTGGCGGCAAAGCAAACGAGGTCTGGCTGGAAATCTCACGAGGTGGGGTTGGAAATCTCACGACGTTCGGCTGGAAATCCCAGGAGGTCGGGCTAGAAAGCTCACGAGGGTGGCCGGGAAACGCGCGACGTATGGCAGGCAAACTCACGAGGTTTGGTGGGAAAACTCATGCGCTTGGGCGGGGAACCTCACGAGGTTTGGCCGGGAAACTCACGGGGTTTGGCCGGGAAACTCACGCGGGTCGGCGGCAATTCTCAAGAGGGTTGTCGGGGAACGTCACAAGGGTTTTCGGGACATCTCCCGCGGTTTGGAGGGACATCTCCCGCGGTTTGGAGGGATAGCACCCCAGGTTTCCTGGCGTATCGGACGAGGCCCAGCGGGATACCTCACGATGTTTGGCGAGATCTCTCCCCAGGTTTGGGGGCTGTCTCGCCAGGGTTGGTGGGAGGCCTTCCCCGGTTTGGCCCGAAATCTCACCAGGTTGGCGGGATATCTCGCCATGTTTGCCTGGAAATCTCACCAGGTTTGGCGGGAAACCTCACCGGGTTGGGCGGGAAATCTCACGGGTTGGGCGGGAGATCTCACCTGATTTGGACCGAGTCTGGTGAGATTTCCATAAGATCTGGCGAGATTTCCCTGAGATCTCGCAAGAGCCGGGCTGTCACCTCAGCAGATTGATCCCCAAATCACCTGAGGTCCGGGGAAGGCAAGAGGTATAGATTCTTTCAACATTTCCGCGGTGTTGTGTGGCTAGTGCACCGAGCTTTAAGGTGTGGAGAGCCAGGGAAAGCCCCCACGGGCCTGCCTCCGTTCTCACCGTCCTGCAGTGGGCCCTTTGGCTTCTGGTTTCCCCTCCTGCTCTCCTGTGCCGGTCACCTCGCCGTGAGTGTGAAGGAGCTTTGCCCTGGCCCATTCATCCCGCATCCAAGCTCCTTTCTTACCTGCTTTAGAGCCAGGATGCTGAAACAACAGGGATTGAGGGAGACACCCTGTGTGTCTTCTTGAAGGGCATGCCTGGGACCAATGAGGAAAGTTGACTGCTGCCCAACCCCTCCGTGTGGGTTCCCTACTGACACTGGGAGCACAGCAATCCCTGCTACGTACGGGTTACGAGATCCGCCCAGGGGCCAGCAAGTTTGCCCCACGGGCGAACGGTTTTTGGCCCTGGATCTCCCTAAATGCGCCGTGATCTCCACAGATTTCAATGAGACGTCCCAAGATTTTCCCCAAGATCAGGTGATCTCTGGCTAAAGAAGTGGTGTCTCTTCTTTGTCTTTTTCTGGCTGGTTGTGCGCTCAAGAGAGTCATCCTGAACGTTATCAATGGGTGCCACCTTCTCGTGCCTGGGGTGGCGCATTGCTTTTCCCTCCTGTTCCTGCCTTCCTCACTCCGTCCTTCGGGTTGAGTGTGAAAAACGCTTCAGCAGGCCTGCGCCTTCTGTCTTCAGGGCTCCCTTATTACCCCCACGTCAAAGATGTTGCGATTCCAGGGATTGACGTGGGAGACAAATTGTTGATTCCCTCCTGGTGTGCCTGGGAGTATTTCGACCACTGGAGCTATTGGACGTTGTGCACACTTCTGGAATGTGCCATCCCTAAGCACCGAAGTGGCTCAAAGCAGTCTGGGCTGGGGAGGGCCATTTCCCCACACCACCGCCCCCAGAGCCTGGGTGATTGGTCACAGATGCATCAAGTTTTGGCCACAGAAGACAAGAGCTGAGCCTGACATATCAGAAGATTTGGGTGAGATCTCGCGAGGCCGGGCTCGCTATCTCCGAGGTGTGGATGAGTTCTTCCCGGGTCTGGAGAGAAACCTCATGAGCTGAGGATGACATATCGGGATGTATGGCTAGAGGTCTCCGGACGTGTGGGTGAGATCTCACGTGATTTGGACGGATCTGGTGAAATTTCCGTGAGAACTGGCTCGATATGGGTGAGATCTAAAAGCTTGGCTTGGCGTCACATGAGATTTCCCTGCCAAATCACGGAGGTACGGTGAAGGAAAGAGGTCTATTTTCTTTCATGTCGAGGGCCTTCTGAGGCTACTGCAGAGAGCATTAAGGTATTGAGAGCTGGGAAGAGCCCCCACGGGGGCTGCCTCTATGCTCACCATCCTGCAATGGGGACCGTGGTTCCTTCTTTCCCCCTCCACTCTCCTGCTTCTCACACGTCTGGATGAGTGTGAGTCAGCATCCGCCTGGCCCACGTACCGGCCCTTCTTAACTGCTTTAGAGCCAGGATGCTGAAACAACGGGGATTTCGGTGTGAGGCACTTGGTGTCTTTCCAAGGGCCATGTCTGTGACACATGAGGAAAGTGGAATTCTCGCCACCACTTCCATGCTGTGCCTTTCCGAAGGGCATTCCTGGGACGACGTAGGAAAACAGGAATCTGCCCGACACTTCCATCCGTATCAATCGCTTCCGTGAAGAAGCGTGCACCTGGCCCATCAGTGGTTCCGATGCCTTAGAGCCAGGATGCTGAAACACCAGGGATTGAGGGGTGAGAAACTTTGTGTCTCTCTCAAGGCATTCCTGGGCCCGATTAGGAAAGGACAATTCTGCCCAGCGCTTCCATGTGGACAAATCCCTTGGAGGAATAAGCATCCAGCTGGCCCACCGATGGTTTAGATGCCGAAGGGCCAGGATGCTGACCAACATGGTTTGAGGTGGGAGACACACTGTGCCTTTCTCAAGGGCTGCCTGTGAACCATTAGGAAAGGAGAATTCCGCCCAACCCTTCCATGTGTATTCACTGTTTCCATTAGGAACACCAGCCATCCCTGCTCCAGAGGGCCTAAACGATCCAGCCAAGGACCAGGGAGTTTGCCACAGGTGCGAAGGATTTTCGGGCCTACGTCTCCAGAAATGGGCCGAGATCTCACGAGATTTGTATGAGATCTCCCCAGATTTTCCCCAAGATCATCTGATGTCTCGCTGAAGGAGAGGTACCGTTTCTTTTTCTTTTTCTGGGTGGTTTCGCCCTGAACAGAATCAGCCTTCATGTTTTGGGTGCGTGCTCACTTTTGGTGCTTAGGATGGCAAATCGCTTCCTCCTTCTCCTCCTGCTTTCCTCATTCCGTCCCTCGAGTTTCGTGTGCAGAGGTATTCACCAGGCCCGTTCATTCCGAATGCAGTCCTCCCTTATTCCCCAGTCCTCCCGCAGGACGTTGCGATACCAGGGATTTAGGTGGGAGACAGCTTCTTTCTTCCCTCACGTGGCGCCTGGGAGCAATTCTCAAAGCGCAGGTATTAGCAGTCCGGCCCACATCTGGCCTAGGCCTTCCCTAACTGCCTAAGGGGTGCAAAGCCGGCTCTGCTGGCGAGTTCTAGTTCTCCACCCTCCCCCATCTTGTGACTGGGGGATTGGTGACAGACGCATCTGCGGTTGGCCTTAGGTATCAGTGGCAGGGCCACAGATCCCCCGAGGTCTGGCTGGCAATCCCGGGACGTTTGGCGGCAAAGCAAACGAGGTCTGGCTGGAAATCTCACGAGGTGGGGTTGGAAATCTCACGACGTTCGGCTGGAAATCCCAGGAGGTCGGGCTAGAAAGCTCACGAGGGTGGCCGGGAAACGCGCGACGTATGGCAGGCAAACTCACGAGGTTTGGTGGGAAAACTCATGCGCTTGGGCGGGGAACCTCACGAGGTTTGGCCGGGAAACTCACGGGGTTTGGCCGGGAAACTCACGCGGGTCGGCGGCAATTCTCAAGAGGGTTGTCGGGGAACGTCACAAGGGTTTTCGGGACATCTCCCGCGGTTTGGAGGGACATCTCCCGCGGTTTGGAGGGATAGCACCCCAGGTTTCCTGGCGTATCGGACGAGGCCCAGCGGGATACCTCACGATGTTTGGCGAGATCTCTCCCCAGGTTTGGGGGCTGTCTCGCCAGGGTTGGTGGGAGGCCTTCCCCGGTTTGGCCCGAAATCTCACCAGGTTGGCGGGATATCTCGCCATGTTTGCCTGGAAATCTCACCAGGTTTGGCGGGAAACCTCACCGGGTTGGGCGGGAAATCTCACGGGTTGGGCGGGAGATCTCACCTGATTTGGACCGAGTCTGGTGAGATTTCCATAAGATCTGGCGAGATTTCCCTGAGATCTCGCAAGAGCCGGGCTGTCACCTCAGCAGATTGATCCCCAAATCACCTGAGGTCCGGGGAAGGCAAGAGGTATAGATTCTTTCAACATTTCCGCGGTGTTGTGTGGCTAGTGCACCGAGCTTTAAGGTGTGGAGAGCCAGGGAAAGCCCCCACGGGCCTGCCTCCGTTCTCACCGTCCTGCAGTGGGCCCTTTGGCTTCTGGTTTCCCCTCCTGCTCTCCTGTGCCGGTCACCTCGCCGTGAGTGTGAAGGAGCTTTGCCCTGGCCCATTCATCCCGCATCCAAGCTCCTTTCTTACCTGCTTTAGAGCCAGGATGCTGAAACAACAGGGATTGAGGGAGACACCCTGTGTGTCTTCTTGAAGGGCATGCCTGGGACCAATGAGGAAAGTTGACTGCTGCCCAACCCCTCCGTGTGGGTTCCCTACGGACACTGGGAGCACAGCAATCCCTGCTACGTACGGGTTACGAGATCCGCCCAGGGGCCAGCAAGTTTGCCCCACGGGCGAACGGTTTTTGGCCCTGGATCTCCCTAAATGCGCCGTGATCTCCACAGATTTCAATGAGACGTCCCAAGATTTTCCCCAAGATCAGGTGATCTCTGGCTAAAGAAGAGGTGTCTCTTCTTTGTCTTTTTCTGGCTGGTTGTGCGCTCAAGAGAGTCATCCTGAACGTTATCAATGGGTGCCACCTTCTCGTGCCTGGGGTGGCGCATTGCTTTTCCCTCCTGTTCCTGCCTTCCTCACTCCGTCCTTCGGGTTGAGTGTGAAAAACGCTTCAGCAGGCCTGCGCCTTCTGTCTTCAGGGCTCCCTTATTACCCCCACGTCAAAGATGTTGCGATTCCAGGGATTGACGTGGGAGACAAATTGTTGATTCCCTCCTGGTGTGCCTGGGAGTATTTCGACCACTGGAGCTATTGGACGTTGTGCACACTTCTGGAATGTGCCATCCCTAAGCACCGAAGTGGCTCAAAGCAGTCTGGGCTGGGGAGGGCCATTTCCCCACACCACCGCCCCCAGAGCCTGGGTGATTGGTCACAGATGCATCAAGTTTTGGCCACAGAAGACAAGAGCTGAGCCTGACATATCAGAAGATTTGGGTGAGATCTCGCGAGGCCGGGCTCGCTATCTCCGAGGTGTGGATGAGTTCTTCCCGGGTCTGGAGAGAAACCTCATGAGCTGAGGATGACATATCGGGATGTATGGCTAGAGGTCTCCGGACGTGTGGGTGAGATCTCACGTGATTTGGACGGATCTGGTGAAATTTCCGTGAGAACTGGCTCGATATGGGTGAGATCTAAAAGCTTGGCTTGGCGTCACATGAGATTTCCCTGCCAAATCACGGAGGTACGGTGAAGGAAAGAGGTCTATTTTCTTTCATGTCGAGGGCCTTCTGAGGCTACTGCAGAGAGCATTAAGGTATTGAGAGCTGGGAAGAGCCCCCACGGGGGCTGCCTCTATGCTCACCATCCTGCAATGGGGACCGTGGTTCCTTCTTTCCCCCTCCACTCTCCTGCTTCTCACACGTCTGGATGAGTGTGAGTCAGCATCCGCCTGGCCCACGTACCGGCCCTTCTTAACTGCTTTAGAGCCAGGATGCTGAAACAACGGGGATTTCGGTGTGAGGCACTTGGTGTCTTTCCAAGGGCCATGTCTGTGACACATGAGGAAAGTGGAATTCTCGCCACCACTTCCATGCTGTGCCTTTCCGAAGGGCATTCCTGGGACGACGTAGGAAAACAGGAATCTGCCCGACACTTCCATCCGTATCAATCGCTTCCGTGAAGAAGCGTGCACCTGGCCCATCAGTGGTTCCGATGCCTTAGAGCCAGGATGCTGAAACACCAGGGATTGAGGGGTGAGAAACTTTGTGTCTCTCTCAAGGCATTCCTGGGCCCGATTAGGAAAGGACAATTCTGCCCAGCGCTTCCATGTGGACAAATCCCTTGGAGGAATAAGCATCCAGCTGGCCCACCGATGGTTTAGATGCCGAAGGGCCAGGATGCTGACCAACATGGTTTGAGGTGGGAGACACACTGTGCCTTTCTCAAGGGCTGCCTGTGAACCATTAGGAAAGGAGAATTCCGCCCAACCCTTCCATGTGTATTCACTGTTTCCATTAGGAACACCAGCCATCCCTGCTCCAGAGGGCCTAAACGATCCAGCCAAGGACCAGGGAGTTTGCCACAGGTGCGAAGGATTTTCGGGCCTACGTCTCCAGAAATGGGCCGAGATCTCACGAGATTTGTATGAGATCTCCCCAGATTTTCCCCAAGATCATCTGATGTCTCGCTGAAGGAGAGGTATCGTTTCTTTTTCTTTTTCTGGGTGGTTTCGCCCTGAACAGAATCAGCCTTCATGTTTTGGGTGCGTGCTCACTTTTGGTGCTTAGGATGGCAAATCGCTTCCTCCTTCTCCTCCTGCTTTCCTCATTCCGTCCCTCGAGTTTCGTGTGCAGAGGTATTCACCAGGCCCGTTCATTCCGAATGCAGTCCTCCCTTATTCCCCAGTCCTCCCGCAGGACGTTGCGATACCAGGGATTTAGGTGGGAGACAGCTTCTTTCTTCCCTCACGTGGCGCCTGGGAGCAATTCTCAAAGCGCAGGTATTAGCAGTCCGGCCCACATCTGGCCTAGGCCTTCCCTAACTGCCTAAGGGGTGCAAAGCCGGCTCTGCTGGCGAGTTCTAGTTCTCCACCCTCCCCCATCTTGTGACTGGGGGATTGGTGACAGACGCATCTGCGGTTGGCCTTAGGTATCAGTGGCAGGGCCACAGATCCCCCGAGGTCTGGCTGGCAATCCCGGGACGTTTGGCGGCAAAGCAAACGAGGTCTGGCTGGAAATCTCACGAGGTGGGGTTGGAAATCTCACGACGTTCGGCTGGAAATCCCAGGAGGTCGGGCTAGAAAGCTCACGAGGGTGGCCGGGAAACGCGCGACGTATGGCAGGCAAACTCACGAGGTTTGGTGGGAAAACTCATGCGCTTGGGCGGGGAACCTCACGAGGTTTGGCCGGGAAACTCACGGGGTTTGGCCGGGAAACTCACGCGGGTCGGCGGCAATTCTCAAGAGGGTTGTCGGGGAACGTCACAAGGGTTTTCGGGACATCTCCCGCGGTTTGGAGGGACATCTCCCGCGGTTTGGAGGGATAGCACCCCAGGTTTCCTGGCGTATCGGACGAGGCCCAGCGGGATACCTCACGATGTTTGGCGAGATCTCTCCCCAGGTTTGGGGGCTGTCTCGCCAGGGTTGGTGGGAGGCCTTCCCCGGTTTGGCCCGAAATCTCACCAGGTTGGCGGGATATCTCGCCATGTTTGCCTGGAAATCTCACCAGGTTTGGCGGGAAACCTCACCGGGTTGGGCGGGAAATCTCACGGGTTGGGCGGGAGATCTCACCTGATTTGGACCGAGTCTGGTGAGATTTCCATAAGATCTGGCGAGATTTCCCTGAGATCTCGCAAGAGCCGGGCTGTCACCTCAGCAGATTGATCCCCAAATCACCTGAGGTCCGGGGAAGGCAAGAGGTATAGATTCTTTCAACATTTCCGCGGTGTTGTGTGGCTAGTGCACCGAGCTTTAAGGTGTGGAGAGCCAGGGAAAGCCCCCACGGGCCTGCCTCCGTTCTCACCGTCCTGCAGTGGGCCCTTTGGCTTCTGGTTTCCCCTCCTGCTCTCCTGTGCCGGTCACCTCGCCGTGAGTGTGAAGGAGCTTTGCCCTGGCCCATTCATCCCGCATCCAAGCTCCTTTCTTACCTGCTTTAGAGCCAGGATGCTGAAACAACAGGGATTGAGGGAGACACCCTGTGTGTCTTCTTGAAGGGCATGCCTGGGACCAATGAGGAAAGTTGACTGCTGCCCAACCCCTCCGTGTGGGTTCCCTACGGACACTGGGAGCACAGCAATCCCTGCTACGTACGGGTTACGAGATCCGCCCAGGGGCCAGCAAGTTTGCCCCACGGGCGAACGGTTTTTGGCCCTGGATCTCCCTAAATGCGCCGTGATCTCCACAGATTTCAATGAGACGTCCCAAGATTTTCCCCAAGATCAGGTGATCTCTGGCTAAAGAAGAGGTGTCTCTTCTTTGTCTTTTTCTGGCTGGTTGTGCGCTCAAGAGAGTCATCCTGAACGTTATCAATGGGTGCCACCTTCTCGTGCCTGGGGTGGCGCATTGCTTTTCCCTCCTGTTCCTGCCTTCCTCACTCCGTCCTTCGGGTTGAGTGTGAAAAACGCTTCAGCAGGCCTGCGCCTTCTGTCTTCAGGGCTCCCTTATTACCCCCACGTCAAAGATGTTGCGATTCCAGGGATTGACGTGGGAGACAAATTGTTGATTCCCTCCTGGTGTGCCTGGGAGTATTTCGACCACTGGAGCTATTGGACGTTGTGCACACTTCTGGAATGTGCCATCCCTAAGCACCGAAGTGGCTCAAAGCAGTCTGGGCTGGGGAGGGCCATTTCCCCACACCACCGCCCCCAGAGCCTGGGTGATTGGTCACAGATGCATCAAGTTTTGGCCACAGAAGACAAGAGCTGAGCCTGACATATCAGAAGATTTGGGTGAGATCTCGCGAGGCCGGGCTCGCTATCTCCGAGGTGTGGATGAGTTCTTCCCGGGTCTGGAGAGAAACCTCATGAGCTGAGGATGACATATCGGGATGTATGGCTAGAGGTCTCCGGACGTGTGGGTGAGATCTCACGTGATTTGGACGGATCTGGTGAAATTTCCGTGAGAACTGGCTCGATGTGGGTGAGATCTAAAAGCTTGGCTTGGCGTCACATGAGATTTCCCTGCCAAATCACGGAGGTACGGTGAAGGAAAGAGGTCTATTTTCTTTCATGTCGAGGGCCTTCTGAGGCTACTGCAGAGAGCATTAAGGTATTGAGAGCTGGGAAGAGCCCCCACGGGGGCTGCCTCTATGCTCACCATCCTGCAATGGGGACCGTGGTTCCTTCTTTCCCCCTCCACTCTCCTGCTTCTCACACGTCTGGATGAGTGTGAGTCAGCATCCGCCTGGCCCACGTACCGGCCCTTCTTAACTGCTTTAGAGCCAGGATGCTGAAACAACGGGGATTTCGGTGTGAGGCACTTGGTGTCTTTCCAAGGGCCATGTCTGTGACACATGAGGAAAGTGGAATTCTCGCCACCACTTCCATGCTGTGCCTTTCCGAAGGGCATTCCTGGGACGACGTAGGAAAACAGGAATCTGCCCGACACTTCCATCCGTATCAATCGCTTCCGTGAAGAAGCGTGCACCTGGCCCATCAGTGGTTCCGATGCCTTAGAGCCAGGATGCTGAAACACCAGGGATTGAGGGGTGAGAAACTTTGTGTCTCTCTCAAGGCATTCCTGGGCCCGATTAGGAAAGGACAATTCTGCCCAGCGCTTCCATGTGGACAAATCCCTTGGAGGAATAAGCATCCAGCTGGCCCACCGATGGTTTAGATGCCGAAGGGCCAGGATGCTGACCAACATGGTTTGAGGTGGGAGACACACTGTGCCTTTCTCAAGGGCTGCCTGTGAACCATTAGGAAAGGAGAATTCCGCCCAACCCTTCCATGTGTATTCACTGTTTCCATTAGGAACACCAGCCATCCCTGCTCCAGAGGGCCTAAACGATCCAGCCAAGGACCAGGGAGTTTGCCACAGGTGCGAAGGATTTTCGGGCCTACGTCTCCAGAAATGGGCCGAGATCTCACGAGATTTGTATGAGATCTCCCCAGATTTACCCCAAGATCATCTGATGTCTCGCTGAAGGAGAGGTACCGTTTCTTTTTCTTTTTCTGGGTGGTTTCGCCCTGAACAGAATCAGCCTTCATGTTTTGGGTGCGTGCTCACTTTTGGTGCTTAGGATGGCAAATCGCTTCCTCCTTCTCCTCCTGCTTTCCTCATTCCGTCCCTCGAGTTTCGTGTGCAGAGGTATTCACCAGGCCCGTTCATTCCGAATGCAGTCCTCCCTTATTCCCCAGTCCTCCCGCAGGACGTTGCGATACCAGGGATTTAGGTGGGAGACAGCTTCTTTCTTCCCTCACGTGGCGCCTGGGAGCAATTCTCAAAGCGCAGGTATTAGCAGTCCGGCCCACATCTGGCCTAGGCCTTCCCTAACTGCCTAAGGGGTGCAAAGCCGGCTCTGCTGGCGAGTTCTAGTTCTCCACCCTCCCCCATCTTGTGACTGGGGGATTGGTGACAGACGCATCTGCGGTTGGCCTTAGGTATCAGTGGCAGGGCCACAGATCCCCCGAGGTCTGGCTGGCAATCCCGGGACGTTTGGCGGCAAAGCAAACGAGGTCTGGCTGGAAATCTCACGAGGTGGGGTTGGAAATCTCACGACGTTCGGCTGGAAATCCCAGGAGGTCGGGCTAGAAAGCTCACGAGGGTGGCCGGGAAACGCGCGACGTATGGCAGGCAAACTCACGAGGTTTGGTGGGAAAACTCATGCGCTTGGGCGGGGAACCTCACGAGGTTTGGCCGGGAAACTCACGGGGTTTGGCCGGGAAACTCACGCGGGTCGGCGGCAATTCTCAAGAGGGTTGTCGGGGAACGTCACAAGGGTTTTCGGGACATCTCCCGCGGTTTGGAGGGACATCTCCCGCGGTTTGGAGGGATAGCACCCCAGGTTTCCTGGCGTATCGGACGAGGCCCAGCGGGATACCTCACGATGTTTGGCGAGATCTCTCCCCAGGTTTGGGGGCTGTCTCGCCAGGGTTGGTGGGAGGCCTTCCCCGGTTTGGCCCGAAATCTCACCAGGTTGGCGGGATATCTCGCCATGTTTGCCTGGAAATCTCACCAGGTTTGGCGGGAAACCTCACCGGGTTGGGCGGGAAATCTCACGGGTTGGGCGGGAGATCTCACCTGATTTGGACCGAGTCTGGTGAGATTTCCATAAGATCTGGCGAGATTTCCCTGAGATCTCGCAAGAGCCGGGCTGTCACCTCAGCAGATTGATCCCCAAATCACCTGAGGTCCGGGGAAGGCAAGAGGTATAGATTCTTTCAACATTTCCGCGGTGTTGTGTGGCTAGTGCACCGAGCTTTAAGGTGTGGAGAGCCAGGGAAAGCCCCCACGGGCCTGCCTCCGTTCTCACCGTCCTGCAGTGGGCCCTTTGGCTTCTGGTTTCCCCTCCTGCTCTCCTGTGCCGGTCACCTCGCCGTGAGTGTGAAGGAGCTTTGCCCTGGCCCATTCATCCCGCATCCAAGCTCCTTTCTTACCTGCTTTAGAGCCAGGATGCTGAAACAACAGGGATTGAGGGAGACACCCTGTGTGTCTTCTTGAAGGGCATGCCTGGGACCAATGAGGAAAGTTGACTGCTGCCCAACCCCTCCGTGTGGGTTCCCTACGGACACTGGGAGCACAGCAATCCCTGCTACGTACGGGTTACGAGATCCGCCCAGGGGCCAGCAAGTTTGCCCCACGGGCGAACGGTTTTTGGCCCTGGATCTCCCTAAATGCGCCGTGATCTCCACAGATTTCAATGAGACGTCCCAAGATTTTCCCCAAGATCAGGTGATCTCTGGCTAAAGAAGAGGTGTCTCTTCTTTGTCTTTTTCTGGCTGGTTGTGCGCTCAAGAGAGTCATCCTGAACGTTATCAATGGGTGCCACCTTCTCGTGCCTGGGGTGGCGCATTGCTTTTCCCTCCTGTTCCTGCCTTCCTCACTCCGTCCTTCGGGTTGAGTGTGAAAAACGCTTCAGCAGGCCTGCGCCTTCTGTCTTCAGGGCTCCCTTATTACCCCCACGTCAAAGATGTTGCGATTCCAGGGATTGACGTGGGAGACAAATTGTTGATTCCCTCCTGGTGTGCCTGGGAGTATTTCGACCACTGGAGCTATTGGACGTTGTGCACACTTCTGGAATGTGCCATCCCTAAGCACCGAAGTGGCTCAAAGCAGTCTGGGCTGGGGAGGGCCATTTCCCCACACCACCGCCCCCAGAGCCTGGGTGATTGGTCACAGATGCATCAAGTTTTGGCCACAGAAGACAAGAGCTGAGCCTGACATATCAGAAGATTTGGGTGAGATCTCGCGAGGCCGGGCTCGCTATCTCCGAGGTGTGGATGAGTTCTTCCCGGGTCTGGAGAGAAACCTCATGAGCTGAGGATGACATATCGGGATGTATGGCTAGAGGTCTCCGGACGTGTGGGTGAGATCTCACGTGATTTGGACGGATCTGGTGAAATTTCCGTGAGAACTGGCTCGATGTGGGTGAGATCTAAAAGCTTGGCTTGGCGTCACATGAGATTTCCCTGCCAAATCACGGAGGTACGGTGAAGGAAAGAGGTCTATTTTCTTTCATGTCGAGGGCCTTCTGAGGCTACTGCAGAGAGCATTAAGGTATTGAGAGCTGGGAAGAGCCCCCACGGGGGCTGCCTCTATGCTCACCATCCTGCAATGGGGACCGTGGTTCCTTCTTTCCCCCTCCACTCTCCTGCTTCTCACACGTCTGGATGAGTGTGAGTCAGCATCCGCCTGGCCCACGTACCGGCCCTTCTTAACTGCTTTAGAGCCAGGATGCTGAAACAACGGGGATTTCGGTGTGAGGCACTTGGTGTCTTTCCAAGGGCCATGTCTGTGACACATGAGGAAAGTGGAATTCTCGCCACCACTTCCATGCTGTGCCTTTCCGAAGGGCATTCCTGGGACGACGTAGGAAAACAGGAATCTGCCCGACACTTCCATCCGTATCAATCGCTTCCGTGAAGAAGCGTGCACCTGGCCCATCAGTGGTTCCGATGCCTTAGAGCCAGGATGCTGAAACACCAGGGATTGAGGGGTGAGAAACTTTGTGTCTCTCTCAAGGCATTCCTGGGCCCGATTAGGAAAGGACAATTCTGCCCAGCGCTTCCATGTGGACAAATCCCTTGGAGGAATAAGCATCCAGCTGGCCCACCGATGGTTTAGATGCCGAAGGGCCAGGATGCTGACCAACATGGTTTGAGGTGGGAGACACACTGTGCCTTTCTCAAGGGCTGCCTGTGAACCATTAGGAAAGGAGAATTCCGCCCAACCCTTCCATGTGTATTCACTGTTTCCATTAGGAACACCAGCCATCCCTGCTCCAGAGGGCCTAAACGATCCAGCCAAGGACCAGGGAGTTTGCCACAGGTGCGAAGGATTTTCGGGCCTACGTCTCCAGAAATGGGCCGAGATCTCACGAGATTTGTATGAGATCTCCCCAGATTTACCCCAAGATCATCTGATGTCTCGCTGAAGGAGAGGTACCGTTTCTTTTTCTTTTTCTGGGTGGTTTCGCCCTGAACAGAATCAGCCTTCATGTTTTGGGTGCGTGCTCACTTTTGGTGCTTAGGATGGCAAATCGCTTCCTCCTTCTCCTCCTGCTTTCCTCATTCCGTCCCTCGAGTTTCGTGTGCAGAGGTATTCACCAGGCCCGTTCATTCCGAATGCAGTCCTCCCTTATTCCCCAGTCCTCCCGCAGGACGTTGCGATACCAGGGATTTAGGTGGGAGACAGCTTCTTTCTTCCCTCACGTGGCGCCTGGGAGCAATTCTCAAAGCGCAGGTATTAGCAGTCCGGCCCACATCTGGCCTAGGCCTTCCCTAACTGCCTAAGGGGTGCAAAGCCGGCTCTGCTGGCGAGTTCTAGTTCTCCACCCTCCCCCATCTTGTGACTGGGGGATTGGTGACAGACGCATCTGCGGTTGGCCTTAGGTATCAGTGGCAGGGCCACAGATCCCCCGAGGTCTGGCTGGCAATCCCGGGACGTTTGGCGGCAAAGCAAACGAGGTCTGGCTGGAAATCTCACGAGGTGGGGTTGGAAATCTCACGACGTTCGGCTGGAAATCCCAGGAGGTCGGGCTAGAAAGCTCACGAGGGTGGCCGGGAAACGCGCGACGTATGGCAGGCAAACTCACGAGGTTTGGTGGGAAAACTCATGCGCTTGGGCGGGGAACCTCACGAGGTTTGGCCGGGAAACTCACGGGGTTTGGCCGGGAAACTCACGCGGGTCGGCGGCAATTCTCAAGAGGGTTGTCGGGGAACGTCACAAGGGTTTTCGGGACATCTCCCGCGGTTTGGAGGGACATCTCCCGCGGTTTGGAGGGATAGCACCCCAGGTTTCCTGGCGTATCGGACGAGGCCCAGCGGGATACCTCACGATGTTTGGCGAGATCTCTCCCCAGGTTTGGGGGCTGTCTCGCCAGGGTTGGTGGGAGGCCTTCCCCGGTTTGGCCCGAAATCTCACCAGGTTGGCGGGATATCTCGCCATGTTTGCCTGGAAATCTCACCAGGTTTGGCGGGAAACCTCACCGGGTTGGGCGGGAAATCTCACGGGTTGGGCGGGAGATCTCACCTGATTTGGACCGAGTCTGGTGAGATTTCCATAAGATCTGGCGAGATTTCCCTGAGATCTCGCAAGAGCCGGGCTGTCACCTCAGCAGATTGATCCCCAAATCACCTGAGGTCCGGGGAAGGCAAGAGGTATAGATTCTTTCAACATTTCCGCGGTGTTGTGTGGCTAGTGCACCGAGCTTTAAGGTGTGGAGAGCCAGGGAAAGCCCCCACGGGCCTGCCTCCGTTCTCACCGTCCTGCAGTGGGCCCTTTGGCTTCTGGTTTCCCCTCCTGCTCTCCTGTGCCGGTCACCTCGCCGTGAGTGTGAAGGAGCTTTGCCCTGGCCCATTCATCCCGCATCCAAGCTCCTTTCTTACCTGCTTTAGAGCCAGGATGCTGAAACAACAGGGATTGAGGGAGACACCCTGTGTGTCTTCTTGAAGGGCATGCCTGGGACCAATGAGGAAAGTTGACTGCTGCCCAACCCCTCCGTGTGGGTTCCCTACGGACACTGGGAGCACAGCAATCCCTGCTACGTACGGGTTACAAGATCCGCCCAGGGGCCAGCAAGTTTGCCCCACGGGCGAACGGTTTTTGGCCCTGGATCTCCCTAAATGCGCCGTGATCTCCACAGATTTCAATGAGACGTCCCAAGATTTTCCCCAAGATCAGGTGATCTCTGGCTAAAGAAGTGGTGTCTCTTCTTTGTCTTTTTCTGGCTGGTTGTGCGCTCAAGAGAGTCATCCTGAACGTTATCAATGGGTGCCACCTTCTCGTGCCTGGGGTGGCGCATTGCTTTTCCCTCCTGTTCCTGCCTTCCTCACTCCGTCCTTCGGGTTGAGTGTGAAAAACGCTTCAGCAGGCCTGCGCCTTCTGTCTTCAGGGCTCCCTTATTACCCCCACGTCAAAGATGTTGCGATTCCAGGGATTGACGTGGGAGACAAATTGTTGATTCCCTCCTGGTGTGCCTGGGAGTATTTCGACCACTGGAGCTATTGGACGTTGTGCACACTTCTGGAATGTGCCATCCCTAAGCACCGAAGTGGCTCAAAGCAGTCTGGGCTGGGGAGGGCCATTTCCCCACACCACCGCCCCCAGAGCCTGGGTGATTGGTCACAGATGCATCAAGTTTTGGCCACAGAAGACAAGAGCTGAGCCTGACATATCAGAAGATTTGGGTGAGATCTCGCGAGGCCGGGCTCGCTATCTCCGAGGTGTGGATGAGTTCTTCCCGGGTCTGGAGAGAAACCTCATGAGCTGAGGATGACATATCGGGATGTATGGCTAGAGGTCTCCGGACGTGTGGGTGAGATCTCACGTGATTTGGACGGATCTGGTGAAATTTCCGTGAGAACTGGCTCGATGTGGGTGAGATCTAAAAGCTTGGCTTGGCGTCACATGAGATTTCCCTGCCAAATCACGGAGGTACGGTGAAGGAAAGAGGTCTATTTTCTTTCATGTCGAGGGCCTTCTGAGGCTACTGCAGAGAGCATTAAGGTATTGAGAGCTGGGAAGAGCCCCCACGGGGGCTGCCTCTATGCTCACCATCCTGCAATGGGGACCGTGGTTCCTTCTTTCCCCCTCCACTCTCCTGCTTCTCACACGTCTGGATGAGTGTGAGTCAGCATCCGCCTGGCCCACGTACCGGCCCTTCTTAACTGCTTTAGAGCCAGGATGCTGAAACAACGGGGATTTCGGTGTGAGGCACTTGGTGTCTTTCCAAGGGCCATGTCTGTGACACATGAGGAAAGTGGAATTCTCGCCACCACTTCCATGCTGTGCCTTTCCGAAGGGCATTCCTGGGACGACGTAGGAAAACAGGAATCTGCCCGACACTTCCATCCGTATCAATCGCTTCCGTGAAGAAGCGTGCACCTGGCCCATCAGTGGTTCCGATGCCTTAGAGCCAGGATGCTGAAACACCAGGGATTGAGGGGTGAGAAACTTTGTGTCTCTCTCAAGGCATTCCTGGGCCCGATTAGGAAAGGACAATTCTGCCCAGCGCTTCCATGTGGACAAATCCCTTGGAGGAATAAGCATCCAGCTGGCCCACCGATGGTTTAGATGCCGAAGGGCCAGGATGCTGACCAACATGGTTTGAGGTGGGAGACACACTGTGCCTTTCTCAAGGGCTGCCTGTGAACCATTAGGAAAGGAGAATTCCGCCCAACCCTTCCATGTGTATTCACTGTTTCCATTAGGAACACCAGCCATCCCTGCTCCAGAGGGCCTAAACGATCCAGCCAAGGACCAGGGAGTTTGCCACAGGTGCGAAGGATTTTCGGGCCTACGTCTCCAGAAATGGGCCGAGATCTCACGAGATTTGTATGAGATCTCCCCAGATTTTCCCCAAGATCATCTGATGTCTCGCTGAAGGAGAGGTACCGTTTCTTTTTCTTTTTCTGGGTGGTTTCGCCCTGAACAGAATCAGCCTTCATGTTTTGGGTGCGTGCTCACTTTTGGTGCTTAGGATGGCAAATCGCTTCCTCCTTCTCCTCCTGCTTTCCTCATTCCGTCCCTCGAGTTTCGTGTGCAGAGGTATTCACCAGGCCCGTTCATTCCGAATGCAGTCCTCCCTTATTCCCCAGTCCTCCCGCAGGACGTTGCGATACCAGGGATTTAGGTGGGAGACAGCTTCTTTCTTCCCTCACGTGGCGCCTGGGAGCAATTCTCAAAGCGCAGGTATTAGCAGTCCGGCCCACATCTGGCCTAGGCCTTCCCTAACTGCCTAAGGGGTGCAAAGCCGGCTCTGCTGGCGAGTTCTAGTTCTCCACCCTCCCCCATCTTGTGACTGGGGGATTGGTGACAGACGCATCTGCGGTTGGCCTTAGGTATCAGTGGCAGGGCCACAGATCCCCCGAGGTCTGGCTGGCAATCCCGGGACGTTTGGCGGCAAAGCAAACGAGGTCTGGCTGGAAATCTCACGAGGTGGGGTTGGAAATCTCACGACGTTCGGCTGGAAATCCCAGGAGGTCGGGCTAGAAAGCTCACGAGGGTGGCCGGGAAACGCGCGACGTATGGCAGGCAAACTCACGAGGTTTGGTGGGAAAACTCATGCGCTTGGGCGGGGAACCTCACGAGGTTTGGCCGGGAAACTCACGGGGTTTGGCCGGGAAACTCACGCGGGTCGGCGGCAATTCTCAAGAGGGTTGTCGGGGAACGTCACAAGGGTTTTCGGGACATCTCCCGCGGTTTGGAGGGACATCTCCCGCGGTTTGGAGGGATAGCACCCCAGGTTTCCTGGCGTATCGGACGAGGCCCAGCGGGATACCTCACGATGTTTGGCGAGATCTCTCCCCAGGTTTGGGGGCTGTCTCGCCAGGGTTGGTGGGAGGCCTTCCCCGGTTTGGCCCGAAATCTCACCAGGTTGGCGGGATATCTCGCCATGTTTGCCTGGAAATCTCACCAGGTTTGGCGGGAAACCTCACCGGGTTGGGCGGGAAATCTCACGGGTTGGGCGGGAGATCTCACCTGATTTGGACCGAGTCTGGTGAGATTTCCATAAGATCTGGCGAGATTTCCCTGAGATCTCGCAAGAGCCGGGCTGTCACCTCAGCAGATTGATCCCCAAATCACCTGAGGTCCGGGGAAGGCAAGAGGTATAGATTCTTTCAACATTTCCGCGGTGTTGTGTGGCTAGTGCACCGAGCTTTAAGGTGTGGAGAGCCAGGGAAAGCCCCCACGGGCCTGCCTCCGTTCTCACCGTCCTGCAGTGGGCCCTTTGGCTTCTGGTTTCCCCTCCTGCTCTCCTGT